>NC_092158.1:87030231-87152731 GCF_045791955.1 Oncorhynchus clarkii lewisi
GAGCATATTGTTTAAGCCTGACGACAGCACCACAACACTGTAGACTGGAGCATATTGTTTAAGCCTGATGACAGCACCACAACACTGTAGACTGGAGCGTATTGTTTAAGCCTGAAGACAACACTGTAGACTGGAGCGTATTGTTTAAGCATGAAGACAACACTGTAGACTGGAGCGTGTTGTTTAAGAATGAAGACAGCATCACAACACTGTAGACTGGAGCGTATTGTTTAAGCATGAAGACAGCATCACAACACTGTAGACTGGAGCGTATTGTTTAAGCCTGATGACAGCATCACAACACTGTAGACTGGAGCGTATTGTTTAAGCCTGATGACAGCATCACAACACTGTAGACTGGAGCGTATTGTTTAAGCCTGATGACAGCATCACAACACTGTAGACTGGAGCGTATTGTGGAGGTTTGTTGAGATGGGTCTGTTGACATGCTGGGTGTATTGTAGGTATAGTGTACATGGGTTAATAAGAAGAGCAAATTTTATAATAGGATAATTAGAACTGATTGCCAAGTAAGATAGACTGTGAAAGGCATAGTTGGTTCATTTTCTTACTCAATAAAAATGCTTTCTACTATTCATTCTGATATTTATGGTCATTCATGCTCATTAAAGAAATTGTGTGCATTCCCTATACATGTAACTACTTTTGACCTGAGCCCTGACCTGAGCCCTATGACCCCTGACCTGAGCCCTATTAGCCCTGATCTGAGCCCTATGAGCCCTGACCTGAGCCTTATGAGCCCTGACCTGAGCTCTATGAGCCCTGTCCCTATGAGCCCTGACCTGAGCCCTGACCTGAGCCCTATGAGCTCTGACCTGAGCTCTATGAGCCCTGACCTGAGCTCTATGAGCCCTGACCTGAGCTCTATTAGCCCTATGAGCCCTGACCTGAGCTCTATTAGCCCTATGAGCCCTGACCTGAGCCCTATGAGCCCTGACCTGAGCCCTATGACCCCTGACCTGAGCCCTATTAGCCCTGATCTGAGCCCTATGAGCCCTGACCTGAGCCTTATGAGCCCTGACCTGAGCTCTATGAGCCCTGTCCCTATGAGCCCTGACCTGAGCCCTGACCTGAGCCCTATGAGCCCTATGAGCTCTGACCTGAGCTCTATGAGCCCTGACCTGAGCTCTATGAGCCCTGACCTGAGCTCTATTAGCCCTATGAGCCCTGACCTGAGCTCTATTAGCCCTATGAGCCCTGACCTGAGCCCTATGAGCCCTGACCTGAGCTCTATTAGCCCTATGAGCCCTGACCTGAGCTCTATTAGCCCTATGAGCCCTGACCTGAGCTCTATTATCCCTATGAGCCCTGACCTATCATGGTAGGCCTATACTAGTGTTGCTCTGTTCTTCAGAGAGATCTGGATGAATGATTAGCAGTAATGGGAGCAGATGTTTCCCAGTACTGACACTACTGGGTAATGTTCATCACTCCTACAACGTGCTGCTGAGTTTTTTTTTTTTTTTGCATTTCAATAGTGGAGCATCTGCAGGTGCAGTCAAATTGGAGGCTGTTGACAAGGACCCAATGAATACAACTGTATTGATACAGCTTTATGACCCAATATACCAGGCAGGTAGGATCGTAGAACGATACATTCTATGGGAAGATGGCTTTATGACCCAATATACCAGGCAGGTAGGATCGTAGAACGATACATTCTATGGGAAGATGGCTTTAGACCCAATATACCAGGCAGGTAGGATCGTAGAACGATACATTCTATGGGAAGATGGCTTTATGACCCAATATACCAGGCAGGTAGGATCATAGAACGATACATTCTATGGGAAGATGGCTTTAGACCCAATATACCAGGCAGGTAGGATCATAGAACGATACATTCTATGGGAAGATGGCTTTATGACCCAATATACCAGGCAGGTAGGATCATAGAACGATACATTCTATGGGAAGATGGCTTTATGACCCAATATACCAGGCAGGTAGGATCATAGAACGATACATTCTATGGGAAGATGGCTTTATGACCCAATATACCAGGCAGGTAGGATCATAGAACGATACATTCTATGGGAAAATGGCTTTATGACCCAATATACCAGGCAGGTAGGATCATAGAACGATACATTCTATGGGAAGATGGCTTTATGACCCAATATACCAGGCAGGTAGGATCATAGAACGATACATTCTATGGGAAGATGGCTTTAGACCCAATATACCAGGCAGGTAGGATCGTAGAACGATACATTCTATGGGAAGATGGCTTTATGACCCAATATACCAGGCAGGTAGGATCGTAGAACGATACATTCTATGGGAAGATGGCTTTATGACCCAATATACCAGGCAGGTAGGATCGTAGAACGATACATTCTATGGGAAGATGGCCCGCGGCCTTTAATTGCCTACATAATTGATGAGTTTATTTTCCAAACACAATTTTTTTGGGAAAAACATTTTTTTTTATAAACCTTTTATTTAACTAGGTACGTTTTCACGTTTTGTGTTTTTTTTCATCAGAAATTATTGCTTATGGGTGCCTTCATGTGTCTGTAAAATATTACTGTTCTTATTTTTTTTTTATCCGTAGATTTTAGATTGTGTATGAAAATGTTGTATTTTTTTTGCTAAACACTATACAGGTTAGCTGTAATGTAATGTTCATATCCTGTATAGTTGACTGTGATATGTGGTCGTCTCACCATATCTTAAGATCAATGCACTGGGTAAGAGCATCTCCTAAATGACTACAATATGAAATGTAAGTGTTTTACATACAGATCTCAAATTACTGTATTGAATAATTGTTTACCTTTTTTTTATTTATCACGTGTAATTCTTTCAGTTCTTAATAAAAAATAAAATAAATAGTTATTTGTTACATTTGACCGTGTGACACCTAGCAGTACTACTGATTTCTCTGAGAGTGAGGCAGATATATATTCTTACTGTGTAAAACCTAGCAGTACTACTGATTTCTCTGAGAGTGAGACAGATATATATATTATTACTGTGTAATACCTAGCAGTACTACTGATTTCTCTGAGAGTGAGGCAGATATATATTATTACTGTGTAAAACCTAGCAGTACTACTGATTTCTCTGAGAGTGAGTCAGATATATATTATTACTGTGTAAAACCTGGCAGTACTACTGATTTCTCTGAGACTGAGGCAGATATATACCATTTAGCAAAAAAAACATGATTATTTGTCTCTGAAATTTAACAAGTTATTTAAAACTAAACACGTCTGTCATTGAACAACCGCGTGAGGGATTTAGATCGTGAAAAAACACACCAATCTCGTTCAAAATTTCTATAAATAATAAAAGCTAATTTACCAACACTTCTGAAATGGATAGAAGGCGTTTTGGAATGAAACTCTTCAATTACTACGTCACACATTGAGTGTTCAGATTTGTTTTTTTGATAAACTGTCTGTTTATTTTTATTCGTTTTTTTATAATGAAAGGACATTCAATGTGGTGAACGTTTGCTTTAGACAAGGGCAGGACAGTAAGCTCTATCATAAAATACATTTATAGAATACCGTTATGGAATAATATGTTCTTCTTCGTTGTACTTTCTCTCAATGTTTTCACATTCAGAATGAATGCTTGTGTCTACTTGCCCCCAAAAGGAATTATATGCAGTTTATTGTCTGTCCCAAGGGAGACGTTCGTGTCTATATTGGAACCGCAGTGCTCACCGTTAACGACATGGTCCCCAGCAGTATTTAATGAGTGCTTCGTGCCGGTTAATGTTTGATCATGTTTCCCTTGGAACTACTCCTGTATGAACTTCCGTTTTGGTACGCCCTGTCCATGGTGCTGAAACGCAGAGGATGGATGATATCACATGAACAGTTCCTCATGGACATACTGTAGGCCTGTTGCTTTCAGTATCTGGTAATCGACTTAATAACCCTGTCATTTTATAATGAAGTTGACCTGTAAAAGAACTCTCACTTCCGTGCTGATACTATGGCTGCGTAATTGTGTAATTTCTATGGTTAATTGAGCACGATTCATTCACGTCATGAAGAGCCTTTCCTTGCAATAGAAAGCTCTGGACTGTGTGTTGGGGGGGGGGGCACGCACGCACATTGCATTCACTCGGAAATGCTCCACACTCAAAGCATTGCCTTGTGCTTTTTAACAGACAGGAGAGAACTGACGTGCCCACCGGAGAGATGTTATAGAACATAGCACCCCTGCAGGCTTTTACCACCCACGTACTTTCCATGTGAATCTGTCCATAAATGGTAATCCTACGTATTTGATATGAAGCTTTGTAGTTCTGTTGATAGAGAATGGCGCTTGCAACGCCAGGCTAGTTGTTTCTATACCTGGGACCACCCACATGTAACATTTATGCACACATGGATGTAAGTCGCTCTGGATTCCATTTAAAGCGTCTGTTAAATATAATATATATATATATATAACAAGTCAATTGTTTGATATCGATCACTTGTGTAAAATTGTCTTTGGTGTTTTTTAACTTAGCAGAAGCCCAAAGCGAGATTCAACTAAGTGTAAAATGATAGGCTAACTAAAATATCACAACACAACTCATATTAATATGATAATATATTTGTTTATTATTTCACAGTACACAAATAAAATCTACATTTACACAGTTGGCTCAACTGGTCCAGCCAGTAGCCTAAAGCAGAGTATAACTCTTGACATAGTGGTTATATATTGTAATACTACAATATGTGTATTGTACTGAGAAGTCCCTCAATTCATTGAATTTGACACTTCTCTATGGGTTTGCTCCGTTTAGTGGGGCTGGGGCCCATTACCAGCTGTAGGTCGCTGTTAAAGCTGGGGCGGCGGGCCAGTGGGTAAACCGCACCGCAAGGCGCGTCTGGAACCAACGCACGGCTCCGTCTGCCGCAACGGCTTCTGCTGGTGCTCAGCGCCTGGTAGGTACGTATGGAGATCTCGCGGTGCTGCGACGGACGCGTCTCGGTAGGGAGACCGCCTAGCTTGACAAGGGCTTGGAACATCTCTTCTAGACTGGTACTGTCTTTGGCTGATGTCTCGAAGAGCGCCGTGTCCTCCCCAAGAGCTCGGAACATCTCCGGACGACTGATGACCCTCTCCGCCTCTAAGTCCACTTTGTTGCCGCATATCACTATGGGAACCCGGGCATTCTCTTTGAGCTTCATCAGCTTGGTCTTGGCTGCTATTATCTCTTTGCGCAGTGTGTACACCTCTTTGAAGGAGTCTCTGTCATCCACACTGAACACCAGGAGAAATATGTCACCTGTTGTAGAGAAGAGTACAGATTTAGTGATTTAATTCAATGCAACAACAAAAAACACTCACATTTATTTCCCAACTCAATGTATTAGATCAAGGCTATGCAAAGGCCAATTCAATGCACGCAAAAACACTTTTCATTGTCCAACTCAATTAGATCTATACACAGTCAAAAGCCTATACACTCATAACCTACACACCTGTCAGTATGGACAGCCTCCGTCTGGCGGGGAAGTCTCTCTCCTTCGCTGCGTCCAGGATATCAATCTGATAGGTTTCTCCTCGGATCTGGTACAACTTCCTGTGGAAGTCTTCTGCCGTGGGCTCGTACTGTTCCTCGAACCCGCCGCGCAGGAACCGCCTGAGAATGTTCGTCTTGCCCACTCTGGGCGCGCCGAGTACTACAACGCGCCGGCAGTTGCGGGGCTTGGTGAGGCGCATCTCCTCCAGTGGCGCGGTGCATGCAGTCTGGTCCGGGAGGGTCAACGTCGCTAGCGGGTCGAAGGATCTTCTTTTGGGGAACATTTCCGAGGATGTAGGCTGAGTGGTCCCCGTGCTGGAAGACCGGACCACCCTCGTCTTCTTGTCCGTGTGTCTCCAGTGCTCAGTGACCGTTTTAAAGATCCCTTTACTCGCCTTGGTCATGCTCGAGACCTTTTTGTATCGCATGAGGATTGTAGGTGATTGACAGTTGACACCTGTGACTTTAACATTGGGAAGCTGGTTGGAAATCGTTTGTTCAACATTATCGTTCATGTTGAGCTGGATCTGTGGATGCCCGGCAGTTGCACAAGAGCTGAACGTGTCGGCGGTGCCATCAACGGAAAGGTAGATTACTTTCTCTGCTGTGTTCACCTCCATGTTCCTTCCAGGCACGGGGATCATCCGAGGTGTCTGTTGTTACAGGTCTGTTACACCTGTTGCTTCACCATGTGATGCGTTGCAGTGGAGCGTTGCAGTGTGCGGAGAGGAGCGTCGGCGCGGGTATTTATAGAGTATGGCTGGGCAGATTGGTTTCTACGTCATTAGAGAGAATCATCACATCGCGTTAACACTCTGCTCCTTTTATGGTAGTTTCATATAAATATCTGTAATCATGTGATATCAGTCAAGTGTAGGCTATAGCCTTCCAATTCACATGTCAGGGAAACAAATAGCTAAGGAGGATGGAGCACAGCTAGAGAGGGAGTATGGCTAGAGATGGAGATGGAGCACAGCTAGAGAGGGAGATGGAGCACAGCTAGAGATGGTGATGGAGCACAGCTAGAGATGGTGATGGAGCACGGCTAGAGATGGAGATGGAGCACAGCTAGAGATGGAGCACGGCTAGAGATGGAGCACGGCTAGAGATGGAGATGGAGCACAGCTAGAGATGGAGCACGGCTAGAGATGGAGCTCGGCTAGAGATGGAGATGGAGCACAGCTAGAGATGGAGCACAGCTAGAGATGGAGCACAGCTAGAGATGGAGCACGGCTAGAGATGGAGATGGAGCACAGCTAGAGATGGAGATGGAGCACAGCTAGAGATGGAGATGGAGCATAGCTATAGATGGAGCACAGCTAGAGATGGAGATGGAGCACAGCTAGAGATGGAGCACAGCTAGAGATGGAGCACGGCTAGAGATGGAGCACGGCTAGAGATGGAGATGGAACACAGCTAGAGATGGAGATGGAGCACAGCTAGAGAGGGAGCACGGCTAGAGATGGAGATATAGCACAGCTAGAGATGGAGCACAGCTAGAGAGGGATCACGGCTAGAGATGGAGCACAGCTAGAGATGGAGCACAGCTAGAGATGGAGATGGAGCACAGCTAGAGATGGAGATGGAGCACAGCTAGAGATGGAGCACAGCTAGAGATGGAGATGGAGCACAGCTAGAGATGGAGCACAGCTAGAGATGGAGATGGAGCACAGCTAGAGATGGAGCACGGCTAGAGATGGAGCACGGATAGAGATGGAGATGGAGCACAGCTAGAGATGGAGCACAGCTAGAGATGGAGCACGGATAGAGATGGAGCACGGATAGAGATGGAGCACAGCTAGAGATGGAGATGGAGCACAGCTAGAGATGGAGCACAGCTAGAGATGGAGCACGGCTAGAGATGGAGCACGGATAGAGATGGAGCACAGCTAGAGATGGAGATGGAGCACAGCTAGAGATGGAGCACAGCTAGAGATGGAGCACGGCTAAAGATGGAGCACAGCTAGAGATGGAGATGGAGCACGGCTAGAGATGGTGCACAGCTAGAGATGGAGATGGAGCACAGCTAGAGATGGAGCACAGCTAGAGGTGGAGCACAGCTAGAGATGGAGATGGAGCACAGCTAGAGATGGAGCACAGCTAGAGATGGAGATGGAGCACAGCTAGAGATGGAGCACAGCTAGAGATGGAGCACAGCTAGAGATGGAGCACAGCTAGAGATGGAGCACGGCTAGAGATGGAGCACAGCTAGAGATGGAGCACAGCTAGAGATGGAGCACGGCTAGAGATGGAGCACAGCTAGAGATGGAGCACAGCTAGAGATGGAGATGGAGCACAGCTAGAGATGGAGTATAGTTAGGTTTTTTGGGGGGGTTTAATTAGGGTATATGGGGTATAATTAGAGGTATATGGGGTATATTTAGGGGTATATGGGGTATACATTTTCAGCATTGTGTTTCCCCTGTATGGGACACTGCAGTAACAGGCATAGTGTTTCTCCTGTATGGTACACTGCAGTAACAGGCATAGTGTTTCTCCTGTATGGTACACTGCAGTAAACAGCATAGTGTTTCCCCTGTATGGTACACTGCAGTAAACAGCATTGTGTTTCCCCTGTATGGTACACTGCAGTAACAGGCATAGTGTTTCCCCTGTATGGTACACTGCAGTAACAGGCATAGTGTTTCCCCTGTATGGTACACTGCAGCAACAGGCATAGTGTTTCTCCTGTATGGTACACTGCAGCAACAGGCATAGTGTGTCTCCTGTATGGTACACTGCAGTAAACAGCATAGTGTTTCCCCTGTATGGTACACTGCAGTAAACAGCATTGTGTTTCCCCTGTATGGTACACTGCAGTAAACAGCATAGTGTTTCCCCTGTATGGTACACTGCAGTAACAGGCATAGTGTTTCCCCTGTATGGTACACTGCAGTAACAGGCATTGTGTGTCTCCTGTATGGGACACTGCAGTAAACAGCATTGTGTTTCCCCTGTATGGTACACTGCAGTAAACAGCATTGTGTTTCCCCTGTATGGTACACTGCAGTAACAGGCATAGTGTTTCCCCTGTATGGTACACTGCAGTAAACAGCATTGTGTTTCCCCTGTATGGTACACTGCAGTAACAGGCATAGTGTTTCTCCTGTATGGTACACTGCAGTAATTTAGATAATCATTATCTGTCTGTGGTCACTAATTGGTTTCCTAATGGTTCAGCTAATTTGTGTGCTATAAAAATGTATTAAATTAGACTTTTCAAAGGCATCACAGTATTTCCATGATGGACGGGGTTAGGGTTTATGTGGGAAATAAAGGCATCACAGTATTTCCATGATGGACGGGGTTAGGGTTTATGTGGGAAATCAAGGCATCACAGTATTTCCATGATGGACGGGGTTAGGGTTTATGTGGGAAATAAAGGCATCACAGTATTTCCATGATGGACGGGGTTAGGGTTTATGTGGGAAATCAAGGCATCACAGTATTTCCATGATGGACGGGGTTAGGGTTTATGTGGGAAATAAAGGCATCACAGTATTTCCATGATGGACGGGGTTAGGGTTTATGTGGGAAATAAAGGCATCACAGTATTTCCATGATGGACGGGGTTAGGGTTTATGTGGGAAATAAAGGGAGCACAGTATTTCCATGATGGACGGGGTTAGGGTTTATGTGGGAAATCAAGGCATCACAGTATTTCCATGATGGACAGGGTTAGGGTTTATGTGGGAAATAAAGGCATCACAGTATTTCCATGATGGACGGGGTTAGGGTTTATGTGGGAAATAAAGGCATCACAGTATTTCCATGATGGATGGGGTTAGGGTTTATGTGGGAAATAAAGGCATCACAGTATTTCCATGATGGACAGGGTTAGGGTTTATGTGGGAAATAAAAGGAGCACAGTATTTCCATGATGGACAGGGTTAGGGTTTATGTGGGAAATAAAGGGAGCACAGTATTTCCATGATGGACAGGGTTAGGGTTTATGTGGGAAATAAAGGGAGCACAGTATTTCCATGATGGACAGGGTTAGGGTTTATGTGGGAAATAAAGGGAGCACAGTATTTCCATGATGGACAGGTTTAGGGTTTATGTGGGAAATAAAGGGAGCACAGTATTTCCATGATGGACAGGGTTAGGGTTTATGTGGGAAATAAAGGCATCACAGTATTTCCATGATGGACAGGGTTAGGGTTTATGTGGGAAATAAAGGGAGCACAGTATTTCCATGATGGACAGGGTTAGGGTTTATGTGGGAAATAAAGGGAGCAAATTAAAAAGCATCACGTTGTTTGCAACATGAAATAATGATTCTCTGTGAAGTC
Organism: Oncorhynchus clarkii lewisi; assembly: GCF_045791955.1. Lineage (NCBI taxonomy): Eukaryota > Metazoa > Chordata > Actinopteri > Salmoniformes > Salmonidae > Oncorhynchus > Oncorhynchus clarkii. Next base: position 87,040,027 of record NC_092158.1, read on the forward strand.
CCAGGATCAGTGTCCCACCCAGTAGTAAAGGATCAGTGTTTAATGCTGCAGTAAAGGATCAGTGTCCCACCCAGCAGTAAAGGATCAGTGTTTAATGCTGCAGTAAAGGATCAGTGTCCCACCCAGCAGTAAAGGATCAGTGTTTAATGCTGCAGTAAAGGATCAGTGTCCCACCCAGTAGTAAAGGATCAGTGTTTAATGCTGCAGTAAAGGATCAGTGTTTAATGCTGCAGTAAAGGATCAGTGTCCCACCCAGTAGTAAAGGATCAGTGTTTAATGCAGCAGTAAAGGATCAGTGTTTAATGCTGCAGTAAAGGATCAGTGTTTAATGCTGCAGTAAAGGATCAGTGTTTAATGCTGCAGTAAAGGATCAGTGTTTAATGCTGCAGTAAAGGATCAGTGTCCCACCCAGCAGTAAAGGATCAGTGTTTAATGCTGCAGTAAAGGATCAGTGTCCCACCCAGTAGTAAAGGATCAGTGTCCCACCCAGTAGTAAAGGATCAGTGTCCCACCCAGTAGTAAAGGATCAGTGTCCCATGCTGCAGTAAAGGATCAGTGTCCCACCCAGTAGTAAAGGATCAGTGTCCCACCCAGCAGTAAAGGATCAGTGTTTAATGCTGCAGTAAAGGATCAGTGTCCCACCCAGTAGTAAAGGATCAGTGTCCCACCCAGTAGTAAAGGATCAGTGTCCCATGCTGCAGTAAAGGATCAGTGTTTAATGCTGCAGTAAAGGATCAGTGTTTAATGCTGCAGTAAAGGATCAGTGTTTAATGCTGCAGTAAAGGATCAGTGTTTAATGCTGCAGTAAAGGATCAGTGTCCCACCCAGTAGTAAAGGATCAGTGTTTAATGCTGCAGTAAAGGATCAGTGTTTAATGCTGCAGTAAAGGATCAGTGTTTAATGCTGCAGTAAAGGATCAGTGTTTAATGCAGCAGTAAAGGATCAGTGTCCCACCCAGCAGTAAAGGATCAGTGTCCCATGCAGAAGTACAACAACACCAGGTTGGTCTATTTGCTGTGGCTGGTTGTTATCAACCTTGCAGCTCAATAGTTCTAGTGCTTTCTGCCGTGTGACACATGATGTTTTTGAGCCTCATCTTGTTCAGCGTTCACTGTGATCACGCCTTTCACAGGCCACTTACATTATCCCTTCTGTGGAGAGACTTCGGGCTAGCGTCCCAAATGCCAGCCTATTTCCTATATAGTGCTCTACTTTTGACCGGGGCCAATGGGGCTTGGAATAGGGTGCCATTTGTGACAGACGCCTTAAATATTCACTTAACACCCTCACGGGCTGCTATGAATCTGATGCAGTCGCTCTTTAGAACCGAGGTGATAAACTGGATCATATTTGATTGTGTCATAATGGATGCATTCCAAATGGCACCTCTATATGTTCTACTCCCAGTGCACTACTTCAGACCAGTGGTAGTGCACTGCGTAGGGAATAGGGTGCCATTTTGGGATCCAGACACCATCTCACTTTCAGAGAGGGAAGAAAGGGCACATCGTGTTCATACTTCACATTGCATGATAATAGGCCTACACTGTTCAAGACAACACCGCCCAGCGATGAGTCATCCAACTAGTAATCGTAAAGGAAGAACAGTAATGTGATTTAGCAGTCACCTACAATTACCTGAGAAAAACAACAGAAAGACACAACAACAGATCTGTCCCTCAATTTGCTGTCTCTGTCATATCCATCCATATGTTCTTCTTTCTCACAAATTATTTCTCTCTCTCTCTCTCTCTCTCTCTCTCTCTCTCTCTCTCTCTCTCTCTCTCTCTCTCTCTCTCTCTCTCTCTCTCTCTCTCTCTCTCTCTCTCTCTCTCTCTCTCTCTCTCTCTCTCTCTCTCTCTCTCTCTCTTCTCTCTCCTCTCTCTTCTCTCTCCTCTCTCTCTCTCTCTCTCTCTCTCTCTCTCTCTCTCTCTCTCTCTCTCTCTCTCTCTCTCTCTCTCTCTGTCTACATCAGTGGGTCTAGTGGGAACACTTTGATTGTGACACCTGCTGTGCCTGTATGTCCAGAGGGGGAACACTTTGACCGTGACACCTGCTGTGCCTGTATGTCCAGAGTGGGAACACTTTGAACGTAACAGCTGCTGTGCCTGGTCATCCGTGGGAAAATCAACATGTGACAGAGAAGGACGCATCATCATCATCATCATCATCACATGAAAAGGAGAGACGACACCATGACATCACACCTCTTTTTAAACACATCACTGGAAAGGAGCAACAGGCCTACAGGAACAGAACCTCAGTAATGTTACATGTTGGGTCCTGAGTCTGTCCAGACTATGTTCCAGGTACTGTCTGATCCCAGAAGATGTCAAATGCTGCACCTAGGTTAAAAGCAGAGAACATTCTGGGCCAGAATGCACCTAGGTTAAAAACAGAGAACATTCTGGGCCAGTGTGCTGCACCTAGGTTAAAAGCACAGAACAGTCTGGGCCAGTGTGCTGCACCTAGGTTAAAAGCAGAGAACATTCTGGGCCAGAATGCACCTAGATTAAAAGCAGAGAACATTCTGGGCCAGAAGCACCTAGGTTAAAAGCACAGAACAGTCTGGGCCAGTGTGCTGCACCTAGGTTAAAAGCAGAGAACATTCTGGGCCAGAATGCACCTAGGTTAAAAGCAGAGAACATTCTGGGCCAGAATGCACCTAGGTTAAAAGCAGAGAACATTCTGGGCCAGAATGTACCTAGGTTAAAAGCAGAGAACATTCTGTGCCAGTGTGCTGCACCTAGGTTAAAAGCAGAGAACATTCTGGGCCAGTGTGCTGCACCTAGGTTAAAAGCAGAGAACATTCTGGGCCAGTGTGCTGCACCTAGGTTAAAAGCAGAGAACATTCTGGGCCAGTGTGCTGCACCTAGGTTAAAAGCAGAGAACATTCTGGGCCAGAATGCACCTAGGTTAAGAGCAGAGAACATTCTTGGCTAGAATGCACCTAGGTTAAAAGCAGAGAACATTCTGGGCCAGAATGTACCTAGATTAAAAGCAGAGAGCATTCTGGGCCAGTGTGTTGCACCTAGGTTAAAAGCAGAGAACATTCTGGGCCAGAATGCACCTAGGTTAAAAGCAGAGAACATTCTGGGCCAGAATGCACCTAGGTTAAAAGCAGAGAACATTCTGGGCCAGAATGTACCTAGGTTAAAAGCAGAGAACATTCTGTGCCAGTGTGCTGCACCTAGGTTAAAAGCAGAGAACATTCTGGGCCAGTGTGCTGCACCTAGGTTAAAAGCAGAGAACATTCTGGGCCAGTGTGTTGCACCTAGGTTAAAAGCAGAGAACATTCTTGGCTAGAATGCACCTAGGTTAAAAGCAGAGAACATTCTGGGCCAGAATGCACCTAGGTTAAAAGCAGAGAACATTCTGGGCCAGTGTGCAAGCAGAGAACATTCTGGGCCAGAATGCACCTAGGTTAAAAGCAGAGAACATTCTGGGCCAGAATGCACCTAGGTTAAAAGCAGAGAACATTCTGGGCCAGAAGCACCTAGGTTAAAAGCAGAGAACATTCTGGGCCAGTGTGCTGCACCCTACTCTTGGAGAAGTCACACATTCAAACACTTTGACGTCAATGAAAAACCAACTGACACTCTCTACTGAAATGTTTCTTTTATTTCAGAAATATACTTTCTATCTGCTAAAAGCATAGTCTGTGGAGAGTCTGGGTAAACCAGCCCTGTAGAGTAGGATTGACTGTTGAAGGTTTTTGGATTACAGATCGTGAGGTACAGACAATGCCTTGCAGTTTCACATTAGGTGTGTAAACCATCTGTGTAAATCAGATATTGGAGTAGAGACAGAGTGACACACAATAACAGAACAGACTCAACAATATATCAAAACAACTACCCACTCCTCCAACCCTTTCTCCCTCTCCCCATGTCTCCCTCTCTCCATGTCTCCCTCTCCCCATCTCCCCATGTCTCCCTCTCCCCATGTCTCCCTCTCTCCATGTCTCCCTCTCTCCATGTCTCCCTCTCCCCATGTCTCCCTCTCTCCATGTCTCCCTCTCCCCATCTCTCCATGTCTCCCTCTCCCCATGTCTCCCTCTCTCCATGTCTCCCTCTCTCCATGTCTCCATCTCCCCATGTCTCCATCTCCCCATGTCTCCCTCTCCCCATGTCTCCCTCTCTCCATGTCTCCATCTCTCCATGTCTCCATCTCTCCATGTCTCCCTCTCCCCATGTCTCCCTCTCTCCATGTCTCCCTCTCTCCATGTCTCCCTCTCTCCATGTCTCCCTCTCCCCATGTCTCCCTCTCTCCATGTCTCCCTCTCTCCATGTCTCCCTCTCTCCATGTCTCCCTCTCCCCATGTCTCCCTCTCTCCATGTCTCCATCTCCCCATGTCTCCATCTCCCCATGTCTCCATCTCCCCATGTCTCCATCTCCCCATGTCTCCATCTCTCCATGTCTCCCTCTCACCATCTCTCATGTCTTCATCTCCCCATGTCTCCCTCTCCCCATGTCTCCCTCTCTCCATGTCTCCCTCTCCCCATGTCTCCCTCTCTCCATGTCTCCCTCTCCCCATCTCTCCATGTCTCCCTCTCCCCATGTCTCCATCTCTCCATGTCTCCCTCTCTCCATGTCTCCCTCTCTCCATGTCTCCATCTCCCCATGTCTCCCTCTCTCCATGTCTCCCTCTCTCCATGTCTCCATCTCCCCATGTCTCCCTCTCTCCATGTCTCCCTCTCTCCATGTCTCCATGTCTCCATCTCTCCATGTCTCCCTCTCCCCATCTCTCCATGTCTCCATCTCCCCATGTCTCCCTCTCCCCATGTCTCCCTCTCTCCATGTCTCCCTCTCCCCATGTCTCCCTCTCTCCATGTCTCCCTCTCCCCATCTCTCCATGTCTCCCTCTCCCCATGTCTCCCTCTCTCCATGTCTCCCTCTCTCCATGTCTCCATCTCCCCATGTCTCCCTCTCCCCATGTCTCCCTCTCCCCATGTCTCCCTCTCTCCATGTCTCCCTCTCCCCATGTCTCCCTCTCTCCATGTCTCCCTCTCCCCATGTCTCCCTCTCTCCATGTCTCCCTCTCCCCATCTCTCCATGTCTCCCTCTCCCCATGTCTCCCTCTCCCCATGTCTCCCTCTCTCCATGTCTCCCTCTCTCCATGTCTCCATCTCCCCATGTCTCCCTCTCTCCATGTCTCCATCTCTCCATGTCTCCATCTCTCCATGTCTCCCTCTCCCCATCTCTCCATGTCTCCATCTCCCCATGTCTCCCTCTCCCCATGTCTCCCTCTCCCCATGTCTCCCTCTCTCCATGTCTCCCTCTCTCCATGTCTCCCTCTATCCATGTCTCCATCTCCCCATGTCTCCCTCTCTCCATGTCTCCCTCTCTCCATGTCTCCATGTCTCCATCTCTCCATCTCTCCCTCTCTCCATGTCTCCCTCTCTCCATGTCTCCATCTCTCCATGTCTCCCTCTCTCCATGTCTCCCTCTCTCCATGTCTCCATCTCTCCATGTCTCCATGTCTCCCTCTCTCCATGTCTCCCTCTCTCCATGTCTCCATCTCCCCATGTCTCCATCTCTCCCTCTCCCCATCTCTCCATCTCCCCATGTCTCCATCTCTCCATGTCTCCATCTCCCCATGTCTCCATCTCCCCATGTCTCCATCTCCCCATGTCTCCATCTCCCCATGTCTCCATCTCCCCATCTCCCCATCTCTCCATGTCTCCATCTCCCCATCTCTCCATCTCTCCCTCTCTCCATCTCCTCTCCTTTATTCTAATCAAGGCCACTGTTTTTAACGAGTACACAGCACATAAGAGTTATTTTCTCCACACAGCCACACTGGTTGCATCCGAAATGGCACCCTATTCCCTATGTAGTGCACTACTTTTAGCCAAGGCCCATAGGACTCTGTTCAAATGTAGTGGACCATATAGAGAATAGGGTACCATTTGGAACAGACAGACAGTTGTTTTCTCCACACGCAACAGAGTAATGTGACTCAGTGTGCTCCTGATGGAGGAAAGGGAAGGTAGATCCATGTTGCCATGGAAACATCTCTCTTGTTGCTACGTCTCGGAACTCGAGGCTCCATTCTATCACCACTTCAACGTTCTGTCGCCTACTGAAGAGTCTAGAGGCCTGACACAAGCCCAGAACCCTTGTCCTTAAAGTGAAATCTGTAATAAACCGTTTTTAAAATGTCAAAGACGTTTTTTTTATTTTTATGGTATGCTTGTGTACTTTGAGGTATTTGCCACCCACACAGGCCTATGGAAACAGTATAAAATACATTCAGTAGATATTCTGTGACATTTCAAACTCATTGAGGCTCATAATCTATGGTGTAAAGAGAGGAATCAGACAGTAGGATAGTCTGGTCAAGAGATTTGAACCGTGTCCCAAATGGCAAAATATTCCCTATATAGTGTACTACTTTATACCAGAGCACTATGGGTCCTGATCAAAAGTAGTGCACTATGTAGGGAATAGGGTGCCAGCCCTGGACTAAAGTTGTGCACTATGTAGGGAATAGGGTGCCAGCCCTGATCGAAAGTAGTGCACCCTATAGGGAATATGGTGCCAGCCCTGGTCTAAAGTTGTGCACTATGTAGGAAATAGGGTGCCAGCCCTGGACTAAAATTGTGCACTATGTAGGGAATAGGGTGCCAGCCCTGATCGAAAGTAGTGCACCCTATAGGGAATATGGTGCCAGCCCTGGTCTAAAGTTGTGCACTATGTAGGGAATAGGGTGCCAGCCCTGATCTAAAGTAGTGCACTATGTAGGGAATAGGGTGCCATTTGTGCAAGTTGAGGTTTATTGTCATGAATCTTTCCCTGGAGGCAGAACTGAGCAATTTCCAGCAAGATAGTCCAGCTGCAAAGTAAAAATTAGCTATATTGTACAAATTCATGAAAACAAAAATGAGCTTTTTAGTCTTAATTTAAGGTTTGGGTCAGACATTGGGGTTAGCAGTGTGGTTAAGGTTATCGTTAAGGTTTGGGTCAGACATTAGGGTTAGCAGTGTGGTTAAGGTTAGGGTCAGACATTAGGGTTAGCAGTGTGGTTAAGGTTAGGGTGAGACATTAGGGTTAGCAGTGTGGTTAAGGTTAGGGTCAGACATTAGGGTTAGCAGTGTGGTTAAGGTTAGGGTGAGACATTGGGGTTAGCAGTGTGGTTAAGGTTTGGGTCAGACATTAGGGTTAGCAGTGTGGTTAAGGTTAGGGTGAGACATTAGGGTTAGCAGTGTGGTTAAGGTTATCGTTAAGGTTTGGGTCAGACATTAGGGTTAGCAGTGAGGTTAAGGTTATCGTTAAGGTTTGGGTCAGACATTAGGGTTAACAGTGTGGTTAAGGTTTGGGTCAGACATTAAGGTTAGCAGTGTGGTTAAGGTTATCGTTAAGGTTTGGGTCCAAAATCAGATGTGATGACTTTGTGGCTGTGCCAGCTAGTGAGCGCTCTGCGGAGCTGCCTCCAGAACAACATTCATGACAATAAATGCCAACCTGCATGACGGAGACTTTTTCTGTTTGCAGTCCTCACTTGATAAGACATTTTGATGAAACGACAGATAAAAAAACACAACCTCAGAAAAGAGCAGAGACACTGTTGAGGCAAAACCACACGAGGGCAGCAGAGATAAAGACATGGTCGATTTCACAATGACAAAACGTCAAGAACACCTTCCATGACGTAGACTGACCAGGTGAATCCAGGTGAAAGCTATGATCTCACTTGTTAAATCCACTTCCATCAGTGTAGATGAAGGGGAGGGTTAAAGAAGGATTTTTAAGCCTTGAGATTGTGTCTGTGTTGCCATTCAGAGGGTGAATGGGCAAGACAAAGATTTATGTGCCTTTGTACGGGGTGTGGTAGTAGGTGCCAGGCGCAACGGTTTGTGTCAAGAACTGCAACGCTGCTAGGTTTTTCACGCTTAACAGTTTCTCTTGTGTATCAAGAATGGTCCACCATCCAAAGGACATCCAGCCAACTGGACACAACTGTGGGAAGCATTGGAGTCAACATGGGCCAGCATCCCTGTGGAACGCTTTCAACACCTTGTAGAGTCAACATGGGCCAGCATCCCTGTGGAACCCTTTCAACACCTTGTAGAGTCAACATGGGCCAGCATCCCTGTGGAACACTTTCAACACCTTGTAGAGTCAACATGGGCCAGCATCCCTGTGGAACACTTTCAACACCTTGTAGACTCCATGTCCCAACAAATTGAGGCTGTTCTGAGGGTACGGGGGGTGGGGGGAGGTTTAGTATACTAATGTCTAGTATACTCAGTATAGTTGTTAGTAGACTAAGGGCTTTGTAGACAGACCATGGTAGTTGTTAGTAGACTAAGGGCTTTGTAGACAGACCATGGTAGGTAGTTGTTAGTAGACTAGGGGCTTTGTAGACAGACCATGGTAGGTAGTTGTTAGTAGACTAAGGGCTTTGTAGACAGACCATGGTAGTTGTTAGTAGACTAAGGGCTTTAATTCTGACTCTCTCTCTCCTTCCTTAGTTTCTCTCTCCCTCTCTGTCATGATTGTCCCAAGGAACCTGACTTCACAAGTTCCCATCATTCCCTTGTGATGTCACTAGCATGCCGTCCTCCTCTTGTCCTCCCCCACCCACCTCCTCTGCTGCTGTCCTCCTCTTGTCCTAAACGCCCCACCTCCTCTGCTGCTGTCCTCCTCTTGTCCTCCCCCACCCCACCTCCTCTGCTGCTGTCCTCCTCTTGTCCTCCCCCGCCCCACCTCCTCTTCTGCTGTCCTCTTGTCCTCCCCCACCCCACCTCCTCTGCTGCTGTCCTCCTCTTGTCCTCCCCTGCCCCACCTCCTCTGCTGCTGTCCTCCTCTTGTCCTCCCCCACCCCACCTCCTCTGCTGCTGTCCTCCTCTTGTCCTCCCCCACCCACCTCCTCTGCTGCTGTCCTCCTCTTGTCCTCCCCCACCCACCTCCTCTGCTGCTGTCCTCCTCTTGTCCTCCCCCACCCCACCTCCTCTGCTGCTGTCCTCCTCTTGTCCTCCCCCGCCCCACCTCTTCTGCTGCTGTCCTCCTCTTGTCCTCCCCTGCCCCACCCCACCTCCTCTGCTGCTGTCCTCCTCTTGTCCTCCCCCACCCCCTCTGCTGCTGTCCTCCTCTTGTCCTCCCCTGCCCCGCCCCACCTCCTCTTGTCCTCCCCGTCCCACCTCCTCTGCTGCTGTCCTCCTCTTGTCCTCCCCGTCCCACCTCCTCTGCTGCTGTCCTCCTCTTGTCCTCCCCCGTCCCACCTCCTCTGCTGCTGTCCGCCTCTTGTCCTCCCCCGCCCCACCTCCTCTGCTGCTGTCCTTCTCTTGTCCTCCCCCATCCCACCTCCTCTGCTGCTGTCCTCCTCTTGTCCTCCCCCACCCCACCCCCTCTGCTGCTGTCCTCCTCTTGTCCTCCCCCACCCCCTCTGCTGCTGTCCTCCTCTTGTCCTCCCCCACCCCACCTCCTCTGCTGCTGTCTTCCTCTTGTCCTCCCCCACCCCACCTCCTCTGCTGCTGTCCTCCTCTTGTCCTACCCCGCCCCACCTCCTCTGCTGCTGTCCTCCTCTTGTCCTCCCCTGCCCCGCCCCACCTACTCTGCTGCTGTCCTCCTCTTGTCCTCCCCCGCCCCACCTCCTCTGCTGCTGTCCTCCTCTTGTCCTCCCCAGCCCCACCTCCTCTGCTGCTGTCCTCCTCTTGTCCTCCCCTGCCCCGCCCCATCCCACCTCCTCTGCTGCTGTCCTCCTCTTGTGTGTCCCCCCCTCCACTCCATCTCCCGCCCCCATCTGCAGTGACATCAGCATGCCTCTCTTTCTCTGCAGTGACATCAACAGGCCTCTCTTTGTTTGGGCAGAAAGACTGCGCAGGAGTCTGTTTTCAGGAGGAATAAAGACTGGCTAGTGGCGGCGGCCTGACAGAGAGGGATGGAGGCCTAGAGAGAACAAATGAGGCAGGGGATACTGTGTCCTCAAAGAGCACCCTATTCTTATAAGGCTCTGGTCTAAAGTAGTGCACTCTATAGGGAATAGAGTGATATTGGGTTCTGGTCTAAAGTAGTGCACTATATAGGGAATAGCGTGCCATTGACTGTTGGGCTCTGGTCTAAAGTAGTGCACTATATATGGAATAGCGTGCCATTGACTGTTGGGCTCTGGTCTAAAGTAGTGCAATATACAGTGGGGAGAACAAGTATTTGATACACTGCCGATTTTGCAGGTTTTCCTACTTACAAAGCAGGTAGAGGTCTGTAATATTTATCATAGGTACACTTAAATTGTGAGAGACGGAATCTAAAACAAAAATGCAGAAAATCACATTGTATGATTTTTAAGTAATTATAAATAACATTTTATTGCATGACATAAGTATTTGATACATCAGAAAAGCAGAACTCAATTTTTGGTACAGAAACCTCTGTTTGCAATTACAGAGATCATACGTTTCCTGTAGTTCTTGACCAGGTTTGCACACACTGCAGCAGGGATTTTGGCCCACTCCTCCATACAGACCTTCTCCAGATCCTTCAGGTTTCGGGGCTGTCGCTGGGCAATACAGACTTTCAGCTCCCTTCAAAGATTTTCTATTGGGTTCAGGTCTGGAGACTGGCTAGGGCACTCCAGGACCTTGAGATGCTTCTTACGGAGCCACTCCTTAGTTGCCCTGGCTGTGTGTTTCGGGTCGTTGTTATGCTGGAAGACCCAGCCACGACCCATCTTCAATGCTCTTACTGAGGGAAGGAGATTGTTGGCCAAGATCTCGCGATACATGGCCCCATCCATCCTCCCCTCAATACGGTGCAGTCGTCCTGTCCCCGTTGCAGAAAAGCTACCCCAAATAATGATGTTTCCACCTCCATGCTTCACAGTTGGGATGGTGTTCTTGGGGTTGTACTCATCCTTCTTCTTCCTCCAAACACGGCGAGTGGAGTTTAGACATAAAGCTCTATTTTTGTCTCATCAGATCCCATGACCTTCTCCCATTCCTTCTCTGGATCATCCAGATGGTCATTGGCAAACTTCAGACGGACCTGGACATGCGCTGGCTTGAGCAGGGGGACCTTGCATGCGCTGCAGGATTTTAATCCATGATGGCGTAGTGTGTTACTAATGGTTTTCTTTGAGACTGTGGTCCCAGCTCTCTTCAGGTCATTGACCAGGTCCTGCCGTGTAGTTCTGGGCTGATCCCTCACCTTCCTCATGATCATTGATGCCCCACGAGGTGAGTTCTTGCATGGAGCCCCAGACCGAGGGTGATTGACCGCCATCTTGAACTTCTTCCATTTTCGAATAATTGCGCCAACAGTTGTTGCCTTCTCACCAAGTTGCTTGCCTATTGTCCTGTAGCCCATCCCAGCCTTGTGCAGGTCTACAATTTTATCCCTGATGTCCTTACACAGCTCTCTGGTCTTGGCCATTGTGGAGAGGCTGGAGTCTGTTTGATTGAGTGTGTGGACAGGTGTCTTTTATACAGGTAACGAGTTCAAACGGGTGCAGTTAATACAGGTAATGAGTGGAGAACAGGAGGGCTTCTTAAAGAAAAACTAACAGGTCTGTGAGAGCCGGAATTCTTACTGGTTGATAGGTGATCAAATACTTATGTCATGCAATAAAATGCTAATTAATTACTTAAAAATCATATAATGTGATTTTCTGGATTTTTGTTTTAGATTCCGTCTCTCACAGTTGAAGTGTACCTATGATAAAAATTACAGACCTGTACATGCTTTGTAAGTAGGAAAACCTGCAAAATCGGCAGTGTATCAAATACTTGTTCTCCCCACTGTATATGGAATAGGGTGCCATTGACTGTTGGGCTCTGGTCTAAAGTAGTGCACTATAAAGGGAATAGCGTGCCATTGACTGTTGGGCTCTGGTCTAAAGTAGTGCACTATATAGGGAATAGTGTGCCATTGACTGTTGGGCTCTGGTCTAAAGTTGTGCACTATATAGGGAATAGCGTGCCATTGACTGTTGGGCTCTGGTCTAAAGTAGTGCACTATATAGGGAATAGCGTGCCATTGACTGTTGGGCTCTGGTCTAAAGTAGTGCACTATATAGGGAATAGTGTGCCATTGACTGTTGGGCTCTGGTCTAAAGTAGTGCACTATATAGGGAATAGGGTGCCATTGACTGTTGGGCTCTGGTCTAAAGTAGTGCACTATAAAGGGAATAGCGTGCCATTTGGTACACCGTCTCTTTAAGTGGAATCTTTGTCACTTCAAGGTGGAGGGAGCAGGTATTTCCTGAATATCCTGATTCCTCTCCAACCATGGAGTCAGTCACAGGATCAGCAGATGTCCTCTGTCAACCTGTATAGGAATGCTCTTTCACTTTGATTCATTACAGTTGATTACAGGGTACAGGTTATTATAATTACGTGTGGGGTGTAGTTGTTGTTGTTGTGTGTGGGGGGGTGGGGGTGGTGGTGGGGGTGGAGGGGGGGGGGGGGATACCTAGACAGTTGTACAACTGAATGCCTTCAACTGAAATTTGTCTTCCGGATTTAACCCAACCCCTCTGACACACACACACACACACACACACACACACACACACACACACACACACACATATACACACACACACACACATACACACACACACAGAAGAGAATGTGCCCTTATTTCCTCTGAGAGAGAAACTGATTCAGAGGAGAGGCTTGTACTGTATTATACATAAGGACGACATCACACAACATCCCATTAGTGGAGACGAGTCAAGAGCAAGAGAGCTCCCTTAGGATCTCCACTTTGTCTTAATATGACCCTGAGAGAATGTCATTACGGTAAGTGCTGTGAGTCATCATCATCATCACCACCTTCATCGTCATTCCTATAATCATCATCATCATCATCACCACCTTCATCGTCCTTCCTATAATCATCATCATTATCATCATCATCACCACCTTCATCGTCATTCCTAAATCATCATCACCATCTTCATCGTCATTCCTATCATCATCATCATCATCACCACCTTCATCGTCATTCCTAAATCATCATCATCATCACCATTTTCATCATCATTCCTATAGTCATCATCATCATCATCACCGCACATCATTGCCATCTTCATTCCTATAGTCATCATCATCTTCATCACCACCTTCATCTTCATTCACATAGTCATCATCATCATCGCCTTCATCTTCATTCCTATAGTCATCATCATCATCATCACCACCACCTTCATCTTCATTCCTATAGTCATCACCATCATCACCACCTTCATCTTCATTCCTATAGTCATCATCATCATCATCATAACCACCTTCATCTTCATTCCTATAGTCATCCTTGTCATCATCATCACCAGCTGCAGCATCTGCGGCAAATGCAATTGACTGGGCATGATTTGGAAAGGCACACACCTGTCTATATGTCCCACAGTTGACTGGGCATGATTTGGAAAGGCACACACCTGTCTATATGTCCCACAGTTGACTGGGCATGGTTTGGAAAGGCACACACCTGTCTATATGTCCCACAGTTGACTGGGCATGGTTTGGAAAGGCACACACCTGTCTATATGTCCCACAGTTGACTGGGAATGGTTTGGAAAGGCACACACCTGTCTATATGTCCCACAGTTGACAGTGCATGTCAGAACAAAAACCAAGCCAAAGGAATTGTCCATGGAGCTCCGAGACAGGATTGTGTCGAGGCACAGATCTGGGGAAGGGTACCAAAAATATCTGCAGCGTTGAAGGTCCCCAAGAACACAGTGGCATCCATCATTCTTCAATGGAAGAAGTTTGGAACCACCAAGCTGGCCCCTCGGCCAAACTGAGCAATCTGGGGAGAAGGGCCTTGGTCAGAGAGGTGACCAAGAACCCGATGGTCACTCCGACAGACCTCCAGAGTTCCTCTGTGGAGATGGGAGAACCTTCCAGAAGGACAACCATCTCTGCAGCACTCCATCAATCAGGCCTTTATGTTAGAGTGGCGAGATGGAAGCCACTCCTCAGTGAAAGGCACATGACAGCCCGCTTGGAGTTTGCCAAAAGGGACCTAAAGACTCTCAGACCATGAGAAAAAAGATTCTCTGGTCTGATAAAACCAAGATTGAACTCTTTGGCCTGAATGCCATCCCTACAGTGAAGCATGGTGATGGCAGCATCATACTGTGGGGATGTTTTTCAGCAGCAGGGACTGGGAGACTAGTCAGGATCGGGCAAAGATGAAGGGAGCAAAGTACAGAGAGTGTCACGCCCTGGCCATAGAGAGGCTTTTATTCTCTATTTTGGTTAGGCCAGGGTGTGACTAGGGTGGGCATTCTAGTTTCTTAATTTCTATGTTTTCTATTTCTTTGTTTTTTGGCGAGTGCGGTTCTCAATCAGAGGCAGCTGTCTATCGTTGTCTCTGATTGAGAATCATAGGCAGCCTTTTCCCATCTGTGTTTTGTGGGTAGCTATTTTCTGTTTAGTGTCTGCACCTGACAGGACTGTTTCGTTTTTCACTCTTTGTTATTTTGTTTGAGTGTTTGGAGTAATACATTTATCATGAACACTTACCACGCTGCACCTTGGTCCATGCCTTCTGACGAGAGACGCGACAGAGAGATCCTTGATGAAAACCTGCTCCAGAGCGCTCAGGACCTCAGACTGGGGAGAAGGTTCAACTTCCAACAGGACAATGACCCTAAGCGCACAACCAAGACAACACAGGAGTGGCTTCGGGACAAGTCTCTGCATGTTCTTGAGTGGGCCAGCCAGAGGCCGGACTTGAACCCGATCAACATCTCTGGAGAGACCTGAAAATAGCTGTGCAGCGACGCTCCCCATCCAACCTGACAGAGCTTGAGAGGATCTGCAGAGAAGAATGGGAAAAACTCCCCAAATACTGGTGTGCCAAGCTGGTAGCGTCATACCCAAGAAGACTCGAGGCTGTAATCACTACCAAATGTGCTTCATCAATGTACTGAGTAAAGGGTCTGAATAGTTAAGTAAATGTAATATTTCTGTTGTATTTTTTATACATTTCTACACATTTCCTAAAAAACGTTTTTTGCTTTGTCATTATGGGGTATTGTGTGAGGATCGATGAGTGGAAAAACAAACATTTGAATCCATTTTAGAATAAGTCTGTAAAGTAACAAAATGTGGAAAAAGTCAAGGGGTCTGATTACATTACGAATGCACTGTATATATGGTCTATGTCAATGAGGTTTTCTCTCTGTCTATCTCTCTATAATCTGTCATAGATCCTGACTCGCCATCTATCTCTCTATAATCTGTCATAGATCCTGACTCTCCATCTATCTCTCTATAATCTGTCATAGATCCTGACTCTCCATCTATCCCTCTATAATCTGTCATAGATCCTGACTCTCCATCTATCTCTCTGTAATCTGTCATAGATCCTGACACTCCATCTATCCCTCTATAATCTGTCATAGATCCTGACTCTCCATCTATCTCTCTATAATCTGTCATAGATCCTGACTCTCCATCTATCTCTCTATAATCTGTCATAGATCCTGACTCGCCATCTATCTCTCTATAATCTGTCATAGATCCTGACTCTCCATCTATCTCTCTATAATCTGTCATAGATCCTGACTCGCCATCTATCTCTCTGTAATCTGTCATAGATCCTGACTCGCCATCTATCTCTCTATAATCTGTCATAGATCCTGACTCTCCATCTATCTCTCTATAATCTGTCATAGATCCTGACTCTCCATCTATCACTCTATAATCTGTCATAGATCCTGACTCGCCATCTATCTCTCTATAATCTGTCATAGATCCTGACACTACATCTATCCCTCTATAATCTGTCATAGATACTGACTCTCCATCTATCTCTCTATAATCTGTCATAGATACTGACTCTCCATCTATCTCTCTATAATCTGTCATAGATCCTGACTCTCCATCTATCCCTCTATAATCTGTCATAGATCCTGACTCTCCATCTATCTCTCTATAATCTGTCATAGATCCTGACACTCCATCTATCCCTCTATAATCTGTCAATAATCTGTCATAGATACTGACTCTCCATCTATCTCTCTATAATCTGTCATAGATCCTGACACTCCATCTATCCCTCTATAATCTGTCATAGATCCTGACACTCCATCTATCTCTCTATAATCTGTCATAGATACTGACTCTCCATCTATCTCTCTATAATCTGTCATAGATACTGACTCTCCATCTATCTCTCTATAATCTGTCATAGATCCTGACACTCCATATAAATCTGTTATAGATCCTGACTCTCCATCTATCTCTCTATAATCTGTTATAGATACTGACTCTCCATATAAATCTGTTATAGATACTGACTCTCCATCTATCCCTCTATAATCTGTCATAGATACTGACTCTCCATCTATCCCTCTATAATCTGTTATAGATACTGACTCTACATATAAATATCACCTGCCAATAAACAGTGCAGTAACACACCAGTATATATCTGTATGATGAGAAATGAATGACCATATGTTAAAGTACTCCCAAAACAGACCAAGAGCTGTGTCTGACACCCTGTCTGTGAAAGTGTCCCCACAACACACTTGTCATTGACAGGTCATTCGGCCTCTGACTGGAGAGAATAGAGAGAGAGAAGGAGAGAGCGATGTTTTTATTCTTTTGGAACATTTGTGAGTGTAATGTACCCTGTAAATGTATTCTTGTTTATTTCACTTTTGTTTATCTATTTACTTGCTTTGGCAATGTAAACATATGTTTCCCATGCCAATAAAGCCCCTTAAATTGAAAAATAAATTGGATTGAGAAGTTGAAGTTGCTTACCACCCGGGATACAACGGGTTAAAGCCTGACTCCGCAGGCACAACGCACCCCTCCCTATTCTACCTCTCTCTCCCTCTTGTCGTTCCATTTTTACTGTGTGTGCTCAGGGGGTTTCTTTGCCATCTGCGAGCACCGCGCTCATGTGTTTGTGTGTTCAGCCTTATGCACACACAATAAACTTTTTTTACCGGACACCAGATAGAATTTCAAAGACACCTGCACCGAAAACAATAATATTCGGAACATTTCTTCCGGACATAATCCTGAACTGCTCAGGAGATCCTTTTTTCGTTTGTGGCTTTTAGTGCCCTTTTCAACGATTTTTCTGTTTCATTCGAAACAGGAGCTCGGAAACATGTTGAGGAGAGGAGGTATTTATTTTGAAAGGTTCCCGAAGTTGGGACGCCAATGATGCGCGATGCAAGAGGTAAGGGGAGGAAAGGGGTTTCGGGAAACCGCCCAGTGGTTTGGTAGACGTGATTTTCGGTTTGTTTGAGCGGTTCATTTCTTCGGTTTAGTACGTAACTGTTAGCACCGATAGCTGAGTCACTGTTGTGCTCTGTGCCTGCCTGGTTGGGCTCGCTGCTCTGTTCTGCACTACTGTTTTGGGAAACCGGGCCCTGCTCTGTCCTATCTGACGCAATGTGCTGCATGATGTGGGTTCATTGCCCCAGTTTATATACCTAAACTCGGAGTGCGAAACTGATACCTTGGACAGGGCAATTAATCTATGATATAGCTACAAACTTGTAAAACGGTAGACCCAGGTGTTAGGTTGGGCAGACACTTGTCAACAGTAATGATAGCAGAACATGAACAAGAAAACTATCCCCGATTGCTTAAATATGACACACCAATGATGTTAAGTAATGAAGGCTATTGTAGGCATGTGGCGGATCGCCTACTCATTCGTTACAATGTAACAAACTTCAGCAAGGACTCTGAAGATTATTTACGACGGAGCCAATTCTGAAATCAATCCAGAGATGGACTATTGTCAGAAATGATTTGTGGGCCTCTTTCTAAGGTTTTAAACATTCAAATGAAACCATGATTCCACCTGCATTACACAGTCTCACGTAGGTCTACCTGTCCAGCATTATGCTACATAAACTCACGTAGGTCTACCCGTGTCCAACCCAGGGGATTTACAGGTCCCAACCCACCAGTGCTGTCTACACTTGTAGGCCTTTGAACCTACATCATAGAATAGGCCTATAACACGTCATGCTCAGTCATACATCATTTATAACCTGTACTGTACTTGTGCTCATGCAGGGTTGGAGTTATGTTTAATCAAGGGCTAGGTCATGGTCTCTCAGTTGTATACGGGAACCATTATCTCCTCTTAGAGACGACAGATACTAAAGGGGAAATCTGCAGTCGCTACATCAGACTTAGAAATGAATAATATGTACTCATTGATTATTGAAGAATATAACTTATACATTCCTCAGGAGCTTAGTTCAACTGTGGTGCCCCATCAGAACCCTAAATATAAACTGGTTTTACTTTCCATTGTTTGCAAATAAAGTAAATGTAAACAAACACTGTTAAAACTATAATTTGTATCATGGATGGTCAGTCCTCCATAGCTCTGTCTATGAATATGAGATTGGTTAAATTAAACTCACGTAGGTCTACCTGTGTCCAACCGAGGGTTGTACAGGTCCCAACCCACCAGTGTTGTCTACACTTGCATCCATAGCTCTGTCTATGAATATGAGATTGGTTAAATTTCACCAGCCCCGTCCCTCAGGTTTTTACAGAAACAGTGACGAGGACTGTGCTTTGTTATTGTTTCAACTACGGATTGCCCCTTTAAGTATCCTCTTATATTGGTTTTGTTTTGATGAGTTTGTGTTTTGGGTCGGAGTGGAGTGTTGTTTTGTCAGACCAGCCCTGTTTGTCTAAGGGGATATATGAAGTTTGTGTTGGTGTGTTGGTGTTTTGGTGTGTGTGTGTGTGTTGGTGTTTTGGTGTGTGTGTGTGTGTGTGTGTGTGTGTGTGTGTGTTTGTGTGTGTGTGTGTGTGTGTTGGTGTTTTGGTGTGTGTGTGTGTGTGTGTGTGTGTGTGTGTGTGTTGGTGTTTTGGTGTGTGTGTGTGTGTGTGTGTGTGTGTGTGTTGGTGTTTTGGTGTGTGTGTGTGTGTGTGTGTGTGTGTGTGTTGGTGTTTTGGTGTGTGTGTGTGTGTGTGTGTGTGTGTGTGTGTGTGTGTGTGTGTGTGTGTGTGTGTGTGTGAGAGAGCTGCCCTGTGCCCACGGTTTATTTTGGACCCACTGACTGAATGAGAGAAGGAGATGGTATGGTGTAGGCATGTCACGGTGGATAGGCTGTAAGGTACACAGTAGTGTAGTTCTATCCTCAAGCCTGCATTATGGATGGTATGAGGAAAGAGAAAGGAAATAGAACCCATTCCTAATTTAGATAGACAACAGAGGCCTAGTAAGCCTGAGTGCTGCAGCTAGGACCTAGCCTGAGTGCTGCAGCTAGGACCTAGCCTGAGTGCTGCAGCTAGGACCTAGCCTGTGTGGTGCAGCTAGGACTTAGCCTGTGTGGTGCAGCTAGGACCTAGCCTGTGTGGTGCAGCTAGCACCTAGCCTGTGTGGTGCAGATAGGACCTAGCCTGAGTTCTGCAGCTAGGACCTAGCCTGAGTGCTGCAGCTAGGACCTAGCCTGAGTGCTGCAGCTAGGACCTAGCCTGAGTGCTGCAACTAGGACCTAGCCTGTGTGGTGCAGCTAGGACCTAGCCTGTGTGGTGCAGCTAGGACCTAGCCTGTGTGGTGCAGCTAGGACCTAGCCTGAGTGCTGCAGCTAGGACCTAGCCTGAGTGGTGCAGCTAGGACCTAGCCTGAGTGGTGCAGCTAGGACCTAGTCTGAGTGGTGCAGCTAAGACCTAGCCTGAGTGGTGCAGCTAGGACCTAGCCTGAGTGGTGCAGCTAGGACCTAGCCTGAGTGGTGCAGCTAGGACCTAGCCTGAGTGGTGTAGCTAGGACCTAGCCTGAGTGGTGCAGCTAGGACCTAGCCTGAGTGGTGCAGCTAGGACCTAGCCTGAGTGGTGCAGCTAGGACCTAGCCTGAGTGGTGCAGCTGGGACCAGGCAATAGAAGGAGAAAACAGATCTGGGACCAGGCAATAGAAGGAGACAACAGACCTGGGACCAGGCAATAGAAGGAGACGACAGATCTGGGACCAGGCTATAGAAGGAGACAACAGATCTGGGACCAGGCTATTGGAGACAACAGATCTGGGACCTGGGATCTGAGCAGGATCGATACATTCAAGAGGGCTTCAGCTGGATCGATACATTCAAGAGGGCTCGATACAAGTCAATAGCACTGCTTCTAACACACACCATTTACACTACACGACCAACAGTATATGGACACCTGCTCGTCCAACATCTCATTCTAAAATCACGGGCATTAATATGGAGTTGTTCCCCACTTTGTTGCTATAACAGCCTCAACTTTTCTGGGAAGACTTTCCACTAGATGATGGAACATGTCTGCGGGGACTTGCTTCCATTCAGCCACAAGAGCATTAGTGGGGTCAGGCATTGATGTTGGGCGATTAAGCCTGGTTTCTGCATGGACCTCACTTTGTGCATGGGGACATTGTCATGCTGAAACAGGAAATGTGCCTTCCCCAAACTGTTGCCACAAAGTTTGAAGCAGAGAATTGTCTAGAATGTTATTTTATGCTGTAGCTAGAAGATTTCCCCTCACTGGAACTAAAGGGTCCGAACCATGAAAAACAGCCCCAGACCATTATTCCTTCTTACTGTTGGAACTATGCATTAGGGCAGGTAGCGCTCTCCTGGCATCAGCCAAACTCAGATTCGTCTGTCGGACTGCCAGATGGTGAAGAGTGATTCAGGGAACGCGTTTCCACTGCTCCAGAGTCCAATGGCAGCGAGCTTTACACCACTCCAGCAGACGCTTGGCATTGCGCATGGTGATCTTAAGCTTGTGTGCGGCTGCCCGGCCATGGAAACCCATTTCATGAAGCTCCTGACAGTTCTTGTGCTGACGTTGCTTCCAGAGGCAGTTTGGAACTTGGTAGTGAGTGTTGCAACCGACGACAGACAATTTTTACGCGCTACGTGCTTCAGCACACAGCTTGTGTGGTCTACCACTTCGGAGCTGAGCTGTTGTTGCTCCTAAACATTTCCACTTCACAATAACAGCACTTACAGTTGACCGGGGCAGCTCTAGCGAGGTAGACATTTGACAAACTGACTTGTTGGAAAGGTAATGGTGTCATAGGATGGCAACTGAAGAGTCACTGAGCTCTTTGGTATGGGCCGGGCTGTTTGTCTATGGAGATTGCATGGCGGTGTGCTCAATTTTATACACCTGTCAGCAACGGGTGTGGATGTTATAACCGAATCCACTAATTTGAAGGGGTGTCCACATACTTTTGTATATATAGTATATACCATTCCCTTATGAACCTGCCTTGAATCCTAAAAGCCTGTAGAAGTTTCAGACATGGAGACGTACGACCAGGTCAACGTCTGACTGAGTTAGAGGATATGCTTGCTCTAAACCCTTTGTTTAATAGGTACGGCTGAATTATGAGAGGAAAGTTACTGGTGTGATGGTGGTGTTTTGGCTGACTCGGGGCCCACTGGTGTGATGGTGGTGTTTTGGCTGACTCAGGGCCCACTGGTGTGATGGTGGTGTTTTGGCTGACTCAGGGCCCACTGGTGTGATGGTGGTGTTTTGGCTGACTCAGGGCCCACTGGTGTGATGGTGGTGTTTTGGCTGACTCAGGGCCGGCCCACTGGTGTGATGGTGGTGTTTTGGCTGACTCAGGGCCCACTGGTGTGATGGTGGTGTTTTGGCTGACTCAGGGCCCACTGGTGTGATGGTGGTGTTTTGGCTGACTCAGGGCCCACTGGTGTGATGGTGGTGTTTTGGCTGACTCAGGGCCCACTGGTGTGATGGTGGTGTTTTGGCTGACTCAGGGCCGGCCCACTGGTGTGATGGTGGTGTTTTGGCTGACTCAGGGCCCACTGGTGTGATGGTGGTGTTTTGGCTGACTCAGGGCCCACTGGTGTGATGGTGGTGTTTTGGCTGACTCAGGGCCCACTGGTGTGATGGTGGTGTTTTGGCTGACTCAGGGCCCACTGGTGTGATGGTGGTGTTTTGGCTGACTCAGGGCCGGCCCACTGGCGTGATGGTGGTGTTTTGGCTGACTCAGGGCCGGCCCACTGGCGTGATGGTGGTGTTTTGGCTGACTCAGGGCCCACTGGCGTGATGGTGGTGTTTTGGCTGACTCAGGGCCCACTGGTGTGATGGTGGTGTTTTGGCTGACTCAGGGCCCACTGGTGTGATGGTGGTGTTTTGGCTGACTCGGGGCCCACTGGTGTGATGGTGGTGTTTTGGCTGACTCGGGGCCCACTGGTGTGATGGTGGTGTTTTGTCTGACTCAGGGCCCACTGGTGTGATGGTGGTGTTTTGGCTGACTCAGGGCCCACTGGTGTGATGGTGGTGTTTTGGCTGACTCGGGGCCCACTGGTGTGATGGTGGTGTTTTGGCTGACTCAGGGCCCACTGGTGTGATGGTGGTGTTTTGGCTGACTCAGGGCCCACTGGTGTGATGGTGGTGTTTTGGCTGACTCAGGGCCCACTGGTGTGATGGTGGTGTTTTGGCTGACTCGGGGCCCACTGGTGTGATGGTGGTGTTTTGGCTGACTCGGGGCCCACTGGTGTGATGGTGGTGTTTTGGCTGACTCGGGGCCCACTGGTGTGATGGTGGTGTTTTGGCTGACTCAGGGCCCACTGGTGTGATGGTGGTGTTTTGGCTGACTCAGGGCCCACTGGTGTGATGGTGGTGTTTTGGCTGACTCGGGGCCCACTGGTGTGATGGTGGTGTTTTGGCTGACTCAGGGCCCACTGGTGTGATGGTGGTGTTTTGGCTGACTCAGGGCCCACTGGTGTGATGGTGGTGTTTTGGCTGACTCGGGGCCCACTGGCGTGATGGTGGTGTTTTGGCTGACTCGGGGCCCACTGGCGTGATGGTGGTGTTTTGGCTGACTCGGGGCCCACTGGTGTGATGGTGGTGTTTTGGCTGACTCAGGGCCCACTGGTGTGATGGTGGCGTTTTGGCTGACTCAGGGCCCACTGGTGTGATGGTGGTGTTTTGGCTGACTCGGGGCCCACTGGCGTGATGGTGGTGTTTTGGCTGACTCGGGGCCCACTGGTGTGATGGTGGTGTTTTGGCTGACTCGGGGCCCACTGGTGTGATGGTGGTGTTTTGGCTGACTCGGGGCCCACTGGTGTGATGGTGGTGTTTTGGCTGACTCAGGGCCCACTGGTGTGATGGTGGTGTTTTGGCTGACTCAGGGCCCACTGGTGTGATGGTGGTGTTTTGGCTGACTCGGGGCCCACTGGTGTGATGGTGGTGTTTTGGCTGACTCGGGGCCCACTGGTGTGATGGTGGTGTTTTGGCTGACTCGGGGCCCACTGGTGTGATGGTGGTGTTTTGGCTGACTCGGGGCCCACTGGTGTGATGGTGGTGTTTTGGCTGACTCGGGGCCCACTGGTGTGATGGTGGTGTTTTGGCTGACTCGGGGCCCACTGGTGTGATGGTGGTGTTTTGGCTGACTCAGGGCCCACTGGTGTGATGGTGGTGTTTTGGCTGACTCGGGGCCCACTGGTGTGATGGTGGTGTTTTGGCTGACTCGGGGCCCACTGGTGTGATGGTGGTGTTTTGGCTGACTCGGGGCCCACTGGCGTGATGGTGGTGTTTTGGCTGACTCGGGGCCCACTGGCGTGATGGTGGTGTTTTGGCTGACTCAGGGCCCTGGCAGCATGCTGGTAACATGAAGTAGTTTGTTGTCGTCCAGATCTGGGCTGTTCTGTTGTTGTACTACTATTCTATACCTGTTGTTTCTTCTAAAAGACTGGACACAGAAGAGAGTGCATCACTTTTTCACCAGAGTGGATGTAGTTAGTCGCATCACTTATTCACCAGAGTGGATGTAGTTAGTCACATCACTTTTTACCAGAGTGGATGTAGTTAGTCGCATCACTTTTTCACCAGAGTGGATGTAGTTAGTCACATCACTTATTCACCAGAGTGGATGTAGTTAGTCACATCACTTTTTACCAGAGTGGATGTAGTTAGTCACATCACTTTTTACCAGAGTGGATGTAGTTAGTCACATCACTTTTTACCAGAGTGGATGTAGTTAGTCACATCACTTTTTACCAGAGTGGATGTAGTTAGTCACATCACTTTTTACCAGAGTGGATGTAGTTAGTCACATCACTTTTTACCAGAGTGGATGTAGTTAGTCACATCACTTTTTACCAGAGTGGATGTAGTTAGTCACATCACTTTTTACCAGAGTGGATGTAGTTAGTCACATCACTTTTTACCAGAGTGGATGTAGTTAGTCACATCACTTTTTACCAGAGTGGATGTAGTTAGTCACATCACTTTTTACCAGAGTGGATGTAGTTAGTCACATCACTTTTTACCAGAGTGGATGTAGTTAGTCACATCACTTTTCACCAGAGTGGATGTAGTTAGTCACATCACTTTTTACCAGAGTGGATGTAGTTAGTCACATCACTTTTCGTGGGGTGCTGCTGGGATGAAACAATCTTGTAATAGGAAAGTAGTCAATGAATTTCTCCAACATGTATGATTACAAGTTGACAAGGTTTGTGTCCTATAAGGATCTTGGTCAGGTCTGGGACAGGTATGTGGTAGAGTGTGTGTCCTATAAGGATCTTGGTCAGGTCTGGGACAGGTATGTGGTAGAGTGTGTGTCCTATAAGGATCTTGGTCAGGTCTGGGACAGGTATGTGGTAGAGTGTGTGTCCTATAAGGATCTCGGCCAGGTCTGGGACAGGTATGTGGTAGAGTGTGTGTCCTATAAGGATCTTGGTCAGGTCTGGGACAGGTATGTGGTAGAGTGTGCAGACAGGTGGGCCCTGAACCTTCTTATTACAGTAGTGGAACAGGTACATCTACAGCCGTTTCTTATTACAGTAGTGCAGGGGTGTCAAAGTCAAATGGACGGAGGGCCAAATAAAAAAATCAGCTACAAGACGAGGGCCGGACTGTTCGAATGTTCATTGAAAAATTTTTAAATGACGCATATAGTCTAGTGAACCTAATTGAACCTACTGAAAACCTAACAAATATATTACAATATGATCAGATAAATAAAGCAATATTTTCTTATGGCTCTGTCAGTAATCTTTAATTTTCAACAGACACAAAAGACAAATTTCCTTTATATAAATATCCCCATAACATGAACATTAAATGAAAGAAACCGGTATTCAAGGCACCATCAGTAGACTATATTTTCTATTTTAGCAAAAGTGGGCTAAATTTACTTCAAAGAAAAAACAATAATAGCAATTTTCTATCATCCACTCAACTGAAATATTTTTAAAATATAATTGGATTGAAATACAAAAAAATAAAGTGCAAAAATCTATTAATCAAAAACAACACTTTGTTTAAGGAGAAGTAACATGCAGTGAAAACAAATATTAAATTTTAACTTTTAAACTTGAACTGAGTAAAAACTCTAAATATGAGATTGCACAGTAATGTTCACTTGTTTGAGGTTGAGGGTGATACTTGGTGGTGTCCCATCTTTTCCACAAGTTCATCAATGTTCGGGGTAAGGCTCTGAGCTGAAGAAATCCTCAGAATTGAGTGGAGGTGTTCAGCAGTAAGTCGACTTCTGTGTGATGTTTTGTTCAGGTTCATCAAAGAAAACAGTTGTTCACACAGGTATGTGCTGCCAAACATAGACAACGTTTGAGCAGCCTGGATGCGCAGCTGGGGCATTGTGCCGGGGAGGAAACGGGCGAACTCCGCAGCACCCACTGCCGCATATTTTGCCCTCAGTGCATCATTGCATTGGAGGTCAATCAACTCCATTTGGAGGTTTGGTGGTGAGCTTTCCACGTCAACAGCAAATGGGTTACCGAGCAGTTCCAACCTGCTTTTTTGTGCTTCAAAGTCAGCAAATCGGCGTCGAAAGTCAGCGGCAAGCATACCTATTTTATCAGCCAACTGTGTGCTCGGGAACGCACTGGTAGAGAGCTTCTCTTTCATGGTCTGGCAGCTGGGAAAGTGGCTCAAATTTTCTTTCCGCATCTGCGTCTCCCACAGAGTCAGTTTGGTTTTAAATGCCTTCACTGTACTGTACATATCAGAGATGACACGATCCCGACCCTGCAGCTGCAAGTTTATTGCATTCAGATGACTCGTAATGTCACACAGAAAAGCCATTTCACACAGAAACATTTCGTCTCGGAGTTGTGTTGTGTCTTTCCCTTTGCTGTCCAAGAACAGACAAATCTCCTCACGAAGCTCGAAACATCTTTGAAGCACCTTTCCCTGGCTTAGCCATCGCACCTCTGTGTGATAAGGCAAATCACCATGCTCCGTTTCTAACTCCGTCAGAAATGCCTTGAACTGGCGGTGATTCAAACCTTTGGCTCTGATAAAGTTAACTGTGCGCGTGATGATGCTCATTACATGCTCCATTTTCAAGGCTTTACCGCACAACGCTTCCTGGTGTATGATACAATGATAAGCTGTCAGCTCACCTGTCGCGTTTTCCTCTTGCATCTTTTCCCGTATCTTCGCCACCAGTCCGCTCCTGTGTCCACACATCGCAGGTGCTCCGTCGGTTGTCAAACCCACGAGTTTTTCCCAAGGCAGCTCCATCTCATTTACACATCTTGACACCTCTTCATACAAATCATGCCCCGTAGTTGTGCCATGCATAGGACGTAAAGCCAAAAACTCCTCTGTCACGCTTAGGTTGGAGTCCACTCCGCGGATGAAAATTGACAACTGGGCAATGTCAGAAATGTCGGTGCTCTCATCCACAGCCATGGAATATGCAATAAAATCTTTTCCCTTTTTCACAAGCTGCTCTTTTAGATTGATGGACAACTGGTCTACTCTCTCGGCAATGGTGTTTCTGCTCAGACTCACATTTAAAAAGAGTTGCCTTTTTTCTGGGCAAACTTCGTCACAAACTTTAATCATGCAGTTTTTGATGAAATCCCCCTCCGTAAATGGCCGGGCTGATTTAGCGATCTCTTCTGCCAAAATAAAACTGGCCTTGACAGCAGCCTGGCCTTGTGATTTGGCTTTTTTGAACAGAGCCTGTCGAGATTTGAGGCCTCGTTTTAATTCCTCTGCCTTTTGTAGCCTTTGTTCCATGTCCATATTCTTGTTTTTGTCCGCGTGTTTCGTTTCATAATGTCGTCTCAGATTATACTCTTTCAGTACCGCCACACTTTCTCCACACAGAAGACACACAGGTTTTCCAGCTACCTTCGTGAACATATACTCCGACTCCCACCTTGTTTGAAACCCCCGGTTCTCAGTATCCACCTTCCGTTTTGCCATTTTTGATGGGTATCTGAAAGTTAATTTTACTGTGATGCTGACGACTGCTGTGCCAATAAATATTGAAATGAAGCAGCCTACTGCTCGGTGCGTCACCTTTGCATTGTGGGAAATGTAGTATTGGTGCGTGTAAAAGATCTGCGGGCTGCCGGCTTGCTGCGGGCCGGTTCTAATAATAAATCAAGATCATCCCAGGGGCCGTAAAAAACCTTCTTGCGGGCCGGATGTGGCCCGCGGGCCTTGACTCTGACATATGTGCAGTAGTGGAACAGGTACATCCACAGCCGTTTCTTATTACAGTAGTGGAACAGGTACATCCACAGCCGGTTCTTATTACAGTAGTGGAACAGGTACATCCACAGCCGTTTCTTATTACAGTAGTGGAACAGGTACATCCACAGCCGTTTCTTATTACAGTAGTGGAACAGGTACATCCACAGCCGTTTCTTATTACAGTAGTGGAACAGGTACATCCACAGCCGTTTCTTATTACAGTAGTGGAACAGGTACATCCACAGCCGTTTCTTATTACAGTAGTGGAACAGGTACATCCACAGCCGTTTCTTATTACAGTAGTGTAACAGGTTTGTCCGTAGCTGTTCAGTAACTATCACCTATAGTGGCCAAGCCACTTTTCTGCTCTGCTGCCATGGTGATGATGGAATCCTGTCAGAAAAACAAGCAGGGGGGCGGTGCTCCTCCCTGTCTGTTGCGATAACAAAACTTTCAAATAAGAAAATGCCTGTGACTATAGACTAAAAATAATCAGTTAGGGCTCATCCCAAATGGCACCCTATTCCCCATACCCTCAAACTGAAAGCAAAAGCTTTGACGAAGGCTGTGAGCTTGACAAGCAAGTGATACTGACAATGGCAGTGTGTAGGATTTTATTATATAGGGATAAGTCCCAAAATGCACCCTATCCCCTATATGTCCCCTTATAGGCTCTGGTCAAAAGTAGTGCGCTACAAAGGGCTGTGTCCTCACGGTTAAGTCCCCCTCCTCAAAACTAATATTTGTATTCCTGTAAAAAAAAAAAAAAAACGTCCTTTTGTCCTTCATGATTCTGAAATGGCTGACTGGACAGAGAGGGATGGTAGATGGTCTATAGTCAGCTCTCTCTGTGTGTGGTCAGGTCCCACCATGTCTCTTTCTCTCTTGTCCCAAAAGGCACCCTATTCCCTAGTACACTACTTAGTGCACCACTACTACCCTATGGGTCCTGGTCTAAAGTAGTGCACTATATAGGGAATAGGGTGTATTAGGGACACTTTCCCTGGTCTACTGGTCACTGATATTACAGTGTGCATCTGTATGTCAGTCTAACTGTGATGTTCTCTTCCTGACCAGGAACACACACTCTGGGCGTCACTGAACTCATCTAGAGGACCACATCTCATCTCCTCCCCCATCTTAACTCTACTGACCTCCTCCCCCCCTACCTCCCTCCTCCATCCCAGTTAATGACTCCCCCCTCCTTAACTCTACTGACCTCCTCCCCCCTAGCTCCCTCCTCCATCCCAGTTAAAGACTCCCCCCTCCTTAACTCTACCTGTGAGAAGAAAACTAGTGGGCGGGCCCACTGTATGATTCCATTGCCCACTTCTTAACACCTGTGAAACACTGACCAATCACCATGCAGACATCATCTCTCCGCCGCCAGGTGAAGAACATGGTCAACCAATACTCAGAGGCAGAGATCAAGGTTTGTTGTTGTGCCTCTTGTTGTTGTTATTTAACATTTGTATTGTTACCCAAAGTTGAAGTCGGAAGTTTACATACACCTGAGCCAAATACATTTAAACTCAGTTTTTCACAATTCCTGACATTTAATCCTAGTAAAAATTCCATGTCTCATGTCAGTTAGGATCACCACTTTATTTTAAGAATGTGAAATGTCAGAATAATAGTAGAGAGAATGATGTATTTCAAGTTTTATTTCTTTCATCACATTCCCATTAGGTCAGAAGTTTACATACATACGCTCAATTAGTATTTGGTAGCATTGACTTTAAATAGTTTAACCTGGGTCAAACGTTTCGGGTAGCCTTCCACAAGCTTCCCACAATGAGTTGGGTGAATTTTGGCCCATTCCTCCTGACAGAGCTGGTGTAACTGAGTCAGGTTTGTAGGCCTCCTTGCTCGCACACACTACTCGCACAAATTAGGATTGAGGTCAGGGCTTTGTGATGGCCACTCCAATACCTTGACTTTGTTGTCCTTAAGCCATTTTGCCACAGCTTTGGATGTATGCTTGGGGTCATTGTTGGAAGACCCATTTGCGATCAAGCTTTAACTTCCTGACTGATGTCTTGAGATGTTGCTTCAATATATCCACATCATTTTCCGTCCTCATGATGTCATCTAGTATGTGAAGTGCACCAGTCCCTCCTGCAGCAAATCACCCCCACAACATGATGCTGCCACCCCCGTGCTTCACGGTAGGGATGGTGTTCTTCGGCTTGCAAGCCTCCCCCTTTTCCTCCAAACATAAGATGGTCATTATGGCCAAACAGTTCCATTTTTGTTTCATCAGACCAGAGAACATTTCTCCAAAAAGTACGATCTTTGTCCCCATGTGCAGTTGCAAACTGTAGTCTGTTTTTTTTAATGGCGGTTTTGGAGCAGTGGCTTCTTCCTTGCTGAGCGGCCTTTCAGGTTATGTCGATATAGGACTCGTTTTACTGTGGATATAGATACTTTTGTACCAGTTTCCTCCAGCATCTTCACAAGGTCCTTTGCTGTTCTGGGATTGATTTGCACTTTTCACACCAAAGTACGTTAATCTCTAGGAGACAGAACGCATCTCCTTCCTGAGTAGTATGACGGCTGCGTGGTCCCATGGTGTTTATTCTTGCGTACTATTGTTTGTATAGATGAACATGGTACCTTCAGGCGTTTGGAAATCGTTTGGACATTTGAGGTATTGGTGGATTTCTTTTGATTTCCCCATGATGTCAAGCAGAGAGGCACTGAGTTTGAAGGTAGGCCTTGACATACATCCACAGGTACACCTCCAATTGACTCAAATGATGTCAATTAGCCTATCAAAAGCTTCTAAAGCCATGACATCATTTTCTGGAATTTTCCAAGCTGTTTAAAGGCACAGTCAACTTAGTGTGTGTAAACTTCTGACCCACTGGAATTGTGATACAGTGAATTATAAGTGAAATAATCTGTCTGTAAACAATTGTTGGAAAAAATTACTTGTGTCATGCACATAGTAGATGTCGTAACTG
The DNA here is from genome assembly GCF_045791955.1 of Oncorhynchus clarkii lewisi. Taxonomy (NCBI): domain Eukaryota; kingdom Metazoa; phylum Chordata; class Actinopteri; order Salmoniformes; family Salmonidae; genus Oncorhynchus; species Oncorhynchus clarkii. Next base: position 87,070,400 of record NC_092158.1, read on the forward strand.
ACTTGCCAAAACTATAGTTTGTTAACAAGAAATATGTGGAGTGGTTGAAAAACAAGTTTTAACGACTCCAACATAAGTGTATGTAAACTTTCGACTTCAACTGTCAATATTGTAAAGCTTCTTTGGGTCTGAGAAAAGAGCCATCATAAATCATTCTTATATATATTGTAGTTTATAATTTTTCTTGGGCTGGGATTCAAACCGATCGTGCTCTGTTGGTGATTTTAAAGGGAACGTTTCGGAGACCTCATTCACGCTGTATGTCGGCTCATTCGGAAATGACTTTTTAAATGGCGCATCGCTGACGAAATGAGATGGGATTGAATCCCGGCCTAAATATGTATTCATTATTATATTAAGGTCCGCGAGGCGACCTCCAACGACCCGTGGGGCCCCCCCTCCTCTCTGATGTCAGAGATCGCTGACCTGACCTTCAACGTGGTGGCGTTCACTGAGGTCATGGGTATGATCTGGAAACGCCTCAACGACAGCGGGAAGAACTGGAGACACGTCTACAAGGTCAACATTCACCTGGAAACTAATTGTTTTCTCTCTGATATTTACTAACAAACAACATTCACCTGGAAACTAATTGTTTTCTATGATATTTACTAACAAACAACATTCACCTGGAAACAAATTGTTTTCTCTGATATTTACTAACAAACAATTGTTAGTTTTCCTTTCATTCTTTAAATATCCTGTTCATATGCATTTTTATCATCATATTCTGTTTTTATTGTTTAATGCTTTGCCTTGTCTTTCTATCTACTGTTAGATGTGTGTGCGGTGTCTGTTTTGAAATGTGTTGGTGTGTAAGTGAAGTGGATTGTTATTTTATTGCTAGGCCCTGACTCTACTCGACTACCTGATCAAAACGGGCTCGGAACGTGTGGCGCAGCAGTGCAGGGAGAACGTCTACACCATACAGGTTAGGTTGACGGTTTGAATCCCGAGTCTGTCGGGATAAATGTCTGAGTGAGTGCACTGAGCTGGCTTCTGAATGGCTTCTTTCTCAGGGGGTTGAAACCAAAAAAACTATCTGCAAAGAAAGTATAATAAAGTATACTTCCTTCTCTTCCTCTTCCTCCTCCTCCTCCTCCTCCTCCTCCTCTGTAGACCCTACGGGACTTCCAGTTCACAGACAGGGATGGCAGGGACCAGGGGGTGAATGTTAGGGAGAAGGCCAAGCAGCTGGTGGCCCTGATGAGGGATGAGGAGAGGCTGAAACAGGTATGACATGGTACCTGTATTCTGTTGGTTTGGTTTTGTACAGAATGTGTGTCTGCTTCTGTTTTCCCAGACACATTATGTCTGGTCCTGGACTTCTGTTAGACATCAGATACATTATGTCTGGTCCTGGACTTCTGTTTGACATCAGACACATTATGTCTGGTCCTGGACTTCTGTTTGACATCAGACACATTATGTCTGGTCCTGGACTTCTGTTTGACATCAGACACATTATGTCTGGTCCTGGACTTCTGTTTGACATCAGACACATTATGTCTGGTCCTGGACTTCTGTTTGACATCAGACACATTATGTCTGGTCCTGGACATCAGACACATTATGTCTGGTCCTGGACTTCTGTTTGACATCAGACACATTATGTCTGGTCCTGGACTTCTGTTAGACATCAGACACATTATGTCTGGTCCTGGACTTCTGTTTGACATCAGACACATTATGTCTGGTCCTGGACTTCTGTTTGACATCAGACACATTATGTCTGGTCCTGGACTTCTGTTTGACATCAGACACATTATGTCTGGTCCTGGACTTCTCCATTGATCTGGCTTTTTAGTCCAGGTCCAGGTGTAATCTGTGTCCAGGAAACCGTCCTGGTATTGTCCCCTCGATGATGAATAAAATCCCTATCCTCATTATGTAAATACCTAGCTATCTATTTGTCTAGGAGAGGACCCTGGCCCTGAAGACCAAGGAGAGGATGGCTGGAGCAGCTGCAGGGTCAGGGATGGGCTCTAGTTCTCTACCTCCACCCTACCCAGGCCGCCGTACCAGCCAGCCCAGCATGACTGCTCTCTACGGGGATGACTTCAGCCGGTCCAGGGAGTCCCATTCCTCTTTCAATTGTGAGTAGTACCATGCAACTGGGAATATGCAAACACACACACACACACACACACACGCAATCGCGCTATTGGAAACAAAGGCTGTTCTGAGGTCGGGCCAGGTCGTGGCTCGATAAGTTTGAGTCGGGTCAGGGACAATTTTTTCTTTTTCATTTCAGCTAACCCCTTTCCTAAACTTAACCTAGTTCTCCTAAAGCTTACTACTCGGTCTACGGAGTTGCCATGTCGTTTCTCGTCACAAAAGGGGCGGCTCCTTGTAAGTACTCTCTGGCATCCGACATACTTTTTTAACTTCCTTAAAATTGAGACGTGCCATATCATTCCTTCCACAGCCGTGGAGGCAGTGTTGTAGCTTGGTACCTAGATCTGACATCTATACAGTATATAGGCTATTCATCAAAGTAGCTTATTTTGCATTGATAACCAAAATATTATCTCAGCAACTGTTCAAACAGTAAACCAAACAACAAGGGTCCACCCTAAAAGGTATTTTGTTTAGAAGTAATAACTAGTGATTACAGGGTATGGTGAAATGGTACAACCAGCTGTAGCCAACTAACAAGGCAAGAGTTTTTTTTCTTTGTGACCAAAACATGATGACATTCTATTTTTAACTGATACGTGTCCAGACTTTTGACTGGTACTGTATATTTAAGCAATAAGGCCTGAGGAGCTGTGTTATGTGGCCAATGTCGTGTTCTTATGTACGACGCAACGTGGAGTGACTGGTACAGCCCTTGGTCGTGGTATATTGGCCATATATCACAAACCCCGGTGGTGCCTTATTGCGATTATAAACTGGTTACCAACGTGATTAGAGCAGTCAAAATAAATGTTTTGTCATACTCGTGATATACGGTCTGATATACCACGCCTTTCAGCCAATCAGCATTCAGGGCTCGAACCACCCAGTTTATATATATATATATATATATATACATTCTCTCAACCAGCTTCACCTGGAATGTTTTTCCAACAGTCTTGATATATATATATATATATATATATATATATATATATATATAAAAGCATGTGTGGGAACTCCTTCAAGACTGTTGGAAAAACATTCCAGGTGAAACTGGTTGAGAGAATGCCAAGAGTGTGCAAAGCTGTCATCAAGGAAAAGGGTGGCTACTTTGAATAATACATATTTAAAATATATTTTGATTTGTTTAACACTGTTTTGGTTACTACAATATTCCATATGTGTTATTTTCATAGTTTCAATGTCTTCACTGTTATTCTACAATGTAGAAAATAGTAAAAATAAAGAAAAACCCTTGAATGAATAGGTGTCCAAACTGTTGACTGGTACTCTATATGTGTGTATAGACAGTAGCTATATAGGACGGTGTGTATAGACAGTATATAAATAGAAAAGGTGTGTACAGCAGTAGTTATATAGGATGGTGTATATAGACAGTAGTTATATAGGATGGTGTATATAGACAGTAGTTATATAGGATGGTGTGTATAGACAGTAGTTATATAGGATGGTGTATATAGACAGTAGTTATATAGGATGGTGTGTATAGACAGTAGTTATATTGGATGGTGTGTATAGACAGTAGTTATATAGGATGGTGTGTATAGACAGTAGTTATATAGGATGGTATGTATAGACAGTAGTTATATAGGATGGTGTGTATAGACAGTAGTTATATAGGATGGTGTGTATAGACAGTAGTTATATAGGATGGTGTGTATAGACAGTAGTTATATAGGATGGTGTGTATAGACAGTAGTTATATAGGATGGTGTGTATAGACAGTAGTTATATAGGATGGTGTGTATAGACAGTAGTTATATAGGATGGTGTGTATAGACAGTAGTTATATAGGATGGTGTGTATAGACAGTATATGAATAGAAAAGGTGTGTACAGCAGTAGTTATATAGGATGAGCCTTGACTAGAATACAGTATATACATATGAAGTGGGTAAAACAGTATGTAAACATGATTAAAGTGGCCAGTGTTCCATGACTATGTCCATAGGAGGTGCAGGGTAGAGGGTAGAGTACCGGGTGGTAGCCGGGTAGTGACGGTATATTACAGTTTGATTGATAGCAGGGATACATTTTAAAAGGCCAAACATGTTCCCACAGCCTGAAGCATTGAAGAGGCAGTGGAACACACAATGGAGCCAGAATGTAATGAAAGCATAAAGGCTTGAATGCCTGAAACATTGATAAGATTAGCCATTCTGTTCTTCAGTGAGAATCCATGTTGAGAGATTTGGTCTGGCTCTGCTCAGGTCTGCACTGACAGCTAGTCAGTAAGTTGGCGAACGAACTCTCCATGTTAGTGTTATCCCACAGGAACCAACCAGTGGTGGATAAAGTATCCAATTGTCATATTTGAGTAAAAGTAAAGATACCTTAATAGAAAATGACTCAAGTGAAAGTCGCCCAGTAAAATACTACTTGAGTAAAAGTGTAAAAGTGTTTGGTTTTAAATATACTTAAGTATCAAAAGTAAAGGTATGAATAATTTCAAATTCCTTATATTAAATAAACCAGACAGCACCATTTTTTAAAATGTAATTACTATTTTTTTTTACATTCACAGATAGCAAGGGGCACACTCCAACTTTCAGACATATTTTTTACAAATGAACATTTGTGTTTAGTGAGTCCGCCAGATCAGAGGTAGCAGGGATGACCAGGGATGTTCTCTTGATAAATGTCTGAATGATGGTTACACTATGTATTACCAGTAAACAACAACAACAGAGGATGGTTACACTATGTATTACCAGTAAACAACAACAACAGAGGATGGTTACACTATGTATTACTAGTAAACAACAACACGGAGGATAGTTACACTATGTATTACTAGTAAACAACAACACAGAGGATGGTTACACTATGTATTACTAGTAAACAACAACAACAGAGGATGGTTACACTATGTATTACTAGTAAACAACAACAACAGAGGATGGTTACACTATGTATTACTAGTAAACAACAACACAGAGGATGGTTACACTATGTATTACTAATAAACAACAACACAGAGGATAGTTACACTATGTATTACTAGTAAACAACAACATGTATTACTAGTAAACAACAACACAGAGGATGGTTACACTATGTATTACTAATAAACAACAACATGGAGGATGGTTACACTATGTATTACTAGTAAACAACAACAACAGAGGATGGTTACACTATGTATTACTAGTAAACAACAACAACAGAGGATGGTTACACTATGTATTACTAGTAAACAACAACACAGAGGATGGTTACACTATTACTAATAAACAACAACACAGAGGATAGTTACACTATGTATTACTAGTAAACAACAACATGTATTACTAGTAAACAACAACACAGAGGATGGTTACACTATGTATTACTAATAAACAACACCATGGAGGATGGTTACACTATGTATTACTAGTAAACAACAACAGAGGATGGTTAAACTATGTATTACTAGTAAACAACAACAGAGGATGATTACACTATGTATTACTAGTAAACAACAACATGTATTACTAGTAAACAACAACACAGAGGATGGTTACACTATGTATTACTAGTAAACAACAACATGGAGGATGGTTACACTATGTATTACTAGTAAACAACAACATGGAGGATGGTTACACTATGTATTACTAGTAAACAACAACAGAGGATGGTTACACTATTACTAGTAAACAACAACAACAGAGGATGGTTACACTATGTATTACTAGTAAACAACAACAGTGGATGGTTACACTATGTATTACTAGTAAACAACAACATGTATTACTAGTAAACAACAACATAGAGGGTGGTTACACTATGTATTACTAGTAAACAACAACATGTATTACTAGTAAACAACAACACAGAGGATGGTTACACTATGTATTACTAGTAAACAACAACATGGAGGATGGTTAAACTATGTATTACTAGTAAACAACAACAGAGGATGATTACACTATGTATTACTAGTAAACAACAACATGTATTACTAGTAAACAACAACATAGAGGGTGGTTACACTATGTATTACTAGTAAACAACAACATGTATTACTAGTAAACAACAACACAGAGGATGGTTACACTATGTATTACTAGTAAACAACAACATGGAGGATGGTTACACTATGTATTACTAGTAAACAACAACATGGAGGATGGTTACACTATGTATTACTAGTAAACAACAACACAGAGGATGGTTACACTATGTATTACTAGTAAACAACAACACGGAGGATGGTTACACTATGTATTACTAGTAAACAACAACACGGAGGATGGTTACACTATGTATTACTAGTAAACAACAACACAGAGGATGGTTACACTATGTATTACTAGTAAACAACAACACGGAGGATAGTTACACTATGTATTACTAGTAAACAACAACAGAGGATGATTACACTATGTATTACTAGTAAACAACAACATGTATTACTAGTAAACAACAACACGGAGGATGGTTCCACTATGTATTACTAGTAAACAACAACATGGAGGATGGTTACACTATTACTAGTAAACAACAACATGTATTACTAGTAAACAACAACACAGAGGATGGTTACACTATGTATTACTAGTAAACAACAACACAGAGGATAGTTACACTATGTATTACTAGTAAACAACAACACAGAGGATAGTTACACTATGTATTACTAGTAAACAACAACATGTATTACTAGTAAACAACAACACAGAGGATAGTTACACTATGTATTACTAGTAAACAACAACATGTATTACTAGTAAACAACAACACAGAGGATGGTTACACTATGTATTACTAGTAAACAACAACACAGAGGATGGTTACACTATTACTAGTAAACAACAACATGTATTACTAATAAACAACAACACGGAGGATGGTTACACTATGTATTACTAGTAAACAACAACATGTATTACTAGTAAACAACAACACAGAGGATGGTTCCACTATGTATTACTAGTAAACAACAACATGTATTACTAGTAAACAACAACACAGAGGATGGTTCCACTATGTATTACTAGTAAACAACAACACGGAGGATAGTTACACTATGTATTACTAGTAAACAACAACATGTATTACTAGTAAACAACAACACAGAGGATAGTTACACTATGTATTACTAGTAAACAACAACACAGAGGATAGTTACACTATGTATTACTAGTAAACAACAACATGTATTACTAGTAAACAACAACACAGAGGATGGTTACACTATGTATTACTAGTAAACAACAACACAGAGGATGGTTACACTATGTATTACTAGTAAACAACAACACAGAGGATGGTTACACTATGTATTACTAATAAACAACAACATGTATTACTAGTAAACAACAACACAGAGGATGGTTACACTATGTATTACTAGTAAACAACAACATGTATTACTAGTAAACAACAACATGTATTACTAGTAAACAACAACATAGAGGATGGTTACACTATTACTAGTAAACAACAACATGTATTACTAGTAAACAACAACATGTATTACTAGTAAACAACAACATAGAGGATGGTTACACTATGTATTACTAGTAAACAACAACATGTATTACTAGTAAACAACAACATGTATTACTAGTAAACAACAACACAGAGGATGGTTACACTATGTATTACTAGTAAACAACAACATGTATTACTAGTAAACAACAACACAGAGGATGGTTACACTATGTATTACTAGTAAACAACAACAACAGAGGATGGTTACACTATGTATTACTAGTAAACAACAACACAGAGGATGGTTACACTATGTATTACTAGTAAACAACAACACGGAGGATGGTTACACTATGTATTACTAGTAAACAACAACACAGAGGATGGTTACACTATGTATTACTAGTAAACAACAACACAGAGGATGGTTACACTATTACTAATAAACAACAACACAGAGGATAGTTACACTATGTATTACTAGTAAACAACAACATGTATTACTAGTAAACAACAACACAGAGGATGGTTACACTATGTATTACTAATAAACAACACCATGGAGGATGGTTACACTATGTATTACTAGTAAACAACAACAGAGGATGGTTAAACTATGTATTACTAGTAAACAACAACAGAGGATGATTACACTATGTATTACTAGTAAACAACAACATGTATTACTAGTAAACAACAACACAGAGGATGGTTACACTATGTATTACTAGTAAACAACAACATGGAGGATGGTTACACTATGTATTACTAGTAAACAACAACATGGAGGATGGTTACACTATGTATTACTAGTAAACAACAACACAGAGGATGGTTACACTATGTATTACTAGTAAACAACAACATGGAGGATGGTTACACTATGTATTACTAGTAAACAACAACAGAGGATGGTTACACTATTACTAGTAAACAACAACAACAGAGGATGGTTACACTATGTATTACTAGTAAACAACAACAGTGGATGGTTACACTATGTATTACTAGTAAACAACAACATGTATTACTAGTAAACAACAACATAGAGGGTGGTTACACTATGTATTACTAGTAAACAACAACATGTATTACTAGTAAACAACAACACAGAGGATGGTTACACTATGTATTACTAGTAAACAACAACATGGAGGATGGTTAAACTATGTATTACTAGTAAACAACAACAGAGGATGATTACACTATGTATTACTAGTAAACAACAACATGTATTACTAGTAAACAACAACATAGAGGGTGGTTACACTATGTATTACTAGTAAACAACAACATGTATTACTAGTAAACAACAACACAGAGGATGGTTACACTATGTATTACTAGTAAACAACAACATGGAGGATGGTTACACTATGTATTACTAGTAAACAACAACATGGAGGATGGTTACACTATGTATTACTAGTAAACAACAACACAGAGGATGGTTACACTATGTATTACTAGTAAACAACAACACGGAGGATGGTTACACTATGTATTACTAGTAAACAACAACACGGAGGATGGTTACACTATGTATTACTAGTAAACAACAACACAGAGGATGGTTACACTATGTATTACTAGTAAACAACAACACGGAGGATAGTTACACTATGTATTACTAGTAAACAACAACAGAGGATGATTACACTATGTATTACTAGTAAACAACAACATGTATTACTAGTAAACAACAACACGGAGGATGGTTCCACTATGTATTACTAGTAAACAACAACATGGAGGATGGTTACACTATTACTAGTAAACAACAACATGTATTACTAGTAAACAACAACACAGAGGATGGTTACACTATGTATTACTAGTAAACAACAACACAGAGGATAGTTACACTATGTATTACTAGTAAACAACAACACAGAGGATAGTTACACTATGTATTACTAGTAAACAACAACATGTATTACTAGTAAACAACAACACAGAGGATAGTTACACTATGTATTACTAGTAAACAACAACATGTATTACTAGTAAACAACAACACAGAGGATGGTTACACTATGTATTACTAGTAAACAACAACACAGAGGATGGTTACACTATTACTAGTAAACAACAACATGTATTACTAATAAACAACAACACGGAGGATGGTTACACTATGTATTACTAGTAAACAACAACATGTATTACTAGTAAACAACAACACAGAGGATGGTTCCACTATGTATTACTAGTAAACAACAACATGTATTACTAGTAAACAACAACACAGAGGATGGTTCCACTATGTATTACTAGTAAACAACAACACGGAGGATAGTTACACTATGTATTACTAGTAAACAACAACATGTATTACTAGTAAACAACAACACAGAGGATAGTTACACTATGTATTACTAGTAAACAACAACACAGAGGATAGTTACACTATGTATTACTAGTAAACAACAACATGTATTACTAGTAAACAACAACACAGAGGATGGTTACACTATGTATTACTAGTAAACAACAACACAGAGGATGGTTACACTATGTATTACTAGTAAACAACAACACAGAGGATGGTTACACTATGTATTACTAATAAACAACAACATGTATTACTAGTAAACAACAACACAGAGGATGGTTACACTATGTATTACTAGTAAACAACAACATGTATTACTAGTAAACAACAACATGTATTACTAGTAAACAACAACATAGAGGATGGTTACACTATTACTAGTAAACAACAACATGTATTACTAGTAAACAACAACATGTATTACTAGTAAACAACAACATAGAGGATGGTTACACTATGTATTACTAGTAAACAACAACATGTATTACTAGTAAACAACAACATGTATTACTAGTAAACAACAACACAGAGGATGGTTACACTATGTATTACTAGTAAACAACAACATGTATTACTAGTAAACAACAACACAGAGGATGGTTACACTATGTATTACTAGTAAACAACAACAACAGAGGATGGTTACACTATGTATTACTAGTAAACAACAACACAGAGGATGGTTACACTATGTATTACTAGTAAACAACAACACGGAGGATGGTTACACTATGTATTACTAGTAAACAACAACACAGAGGATGGTTACACTATGTATTACTAGTAAACAACAACATGGAGGATGGTTACACTATGTATTACTAGTAAACAACAACACAGAGGATGGTTACACTATGTATTACTAGTAAACAACAACACGGAGGATGGTTACACTATTACTAGTCAACAACAACACAGAGGATGGTTACACTATGTATTACTAATAAACAACAACAGAGGATGATTACACTATGTATTACTAGTAAACAACAACATGTATTACTAGTAAACAACAACACAGAGGGTGGTTACACTATGTATTACTAGTAAACAACAACACAGAGGATGGTTACACTATGTATTACTAGTAAACAACAACATGTATTGCTAGTAAACAACAACACGGAGGATAGTTACACTATGTATTACTAGTAAACAACAACACGGAGGATAGTTACACTATGTATTACTAGTAAACAACAACACGGAGGATAGTTACACTATGTATTACTAGTAAACAACAACAACAGAGGATGGTTACACTATGTATTACTAGTAAACAACAACACAGAGGATGGTTACACTATGTATTACTAGTAAACAACAACACAGAGGATGGTTACACTATGTATTACTAGTAAACAACAACACAGAGGATGGTTACACTATTACTAGTAAACAACAACATGTATTACTAGTAAACAACAACACGGAGGATGGTTACACTATGTATTACTTATATATAATGTAAATTCTTAAGGGAATTAATGGTCATGGGATGTCCCTCAGTCTATGGCAGTCATATACATATCAGGCAGTCATATTTGCATTTTTCCCCATTCAGATTGATTCCCAGCTTTATGTTATTAGTAAATGCACAGAAGATGGACATTGATTGAGATATTATCTTGAAAAAATATGATCTTATTTGGGAGTATTTCTCCCAGTAGAGGAAACATCTCTGTCTCTACCTCCCCTGTCGTGCAGTGACCACTAACCTCTTCCTTCTCACTCAAGGGGATTTGGGCTGGAATGTTTTGGCTCTTCGTGTTCTTATCTTGTGACCATGACATGCAGTAGATTATTCTAGAACACAGATGGCATATACACTCAGTAAGAACTCACGGTTCTTATCTTATCAACGTGTCAGTCAGTTTGTGTGTGTCTGTGTCTGTGTCTGTTTCTGTGTGTCTGTGTCTGTGTGTCTGTGTGTCTGTGTGTCTGTGTCTGTGTGTCTGTGTGTCTGTGTCTGTGTGTCTGTGTGTCTGTCTGTCATCAGAAAGGAACTAAAAGTTCAGTTACTTGGGTCTCCAGAAATACAGATAAAGTGTTCCGTCAGCAGTATCTGGATTCATTGTAGAGATGGCTGGTTGTGTACACAGAAACAGAGTCTATAGAACAGACGTTCCCATTCATGTCAATGATGGCATAATAGATTGTGCTTCTATAGTTGTATACCCGTGGTCATTGTCCCTCACAGGCCCTATTCAAGTAGGTGCTATTGTCCTGTTGGTCCCTGTAACAGGCAGCTGGACCTGGACAAGTCTCAATGAATAACTCTGCCCCAAATGGTACCCTGTTCCATAAGGGCCCTGGTCAATAGTAGTGCACTATATAGGGAATAGGGCCCTGGTCAAAAGTAGTGCACTATATAGGGAATAGGGCTCTGGTCAATAGTAGTGCACTATATAGGGAATAGGGCCCTGGTCAATAGTAGTGGACTATATAGGGAATATGGCCCTGGTCTAAAGTAGTGCACTATATAGGGAATAGGGTGCCATTGGCCATAGGGCTCTGGTCAAAAGTAGTGCACTATATAGGGAATAGGGTGCCATAGGGCTCTGGTCAAAAGTAGTGCACTATATAGGGAATAGGGTGCCATAGTGCTCTGGTCAAAAGTAGTGCACTATATGGTGCCATTTGGGAAGCAGTCCATGTCTCTGTCTGATGTATCATCCTGGTTGTTCCCCATTCCTACATAAATTGTTTGTTAGTTTTGGTTACGCTATCCAAGTGTGTGTGTGTGTGTGAGAGAGAGAGAGACGCTCTCTATAGCTGCATTCCTAACATTCTCCTGTTCTCTTTCACTCCAACTGAACAGCAAACACAAAGAATGGGGGACACACACACTCTCTCTACCTTTTTTCCCTGTCTCATCATGGATCTCTGTGTACATGGCTGTGGTAGCCACGTTTAGCTAGCTGGGACTGGGCATCATGTATTATACATGGCTGTGGTAGTCACGTTTAGCTAGCTGGGACTGGGCATCATGTATTATACATGGCTGTGGTAGCCACGTTTAGCTAGCTGGGACTGGGCATCATGTATTATACATGGCTGTGGTAGCCACGTTTAGCTAGCTGGGACTGGGCATCATGTATTATACATGGCTGTGGTAGCCACGTTTAGCTAGCTGTGACTGGGCATCATGTATTATACATGGCTGTGGTAGCTACGTTTAGCTAGCTGGGACTGGGCATCATGTATTATACATGGCTGTGGTAGCCACGTTTAGCTAGCTGTGACTGGGCATCATGTATTATACATGGCTGTGGTAGCCACGTTTAGCTAGCTGGGACTGGGCATCATGTATTATACATGGCTGTGCTGTGGTAGCCACGTTTAGCTAGCTGGGACTGGGCATCATGTATTATACATGGCTGTGGTAGCCACGTTTAGCTAGCTGTGACTGGGCATCATGTATTATACATGGCTGTGGTAGCCACGTTTAGCTAGCTGGGACTGGGCATCATGTATTATACATGGCTGTGGTAGCCACGTTTAGCTAGCTGTGACTGGGCATCATGTATTATACATGGCTGTGGTAGCCACGTTTAGCTAGCTGGGACTGGGCATCATGTATTATACATGGCTGTGGTAGCCACGTTTAGCTAGCTGGGACTGGGCATCATGTATTATACATGGCTGTGGTAGCCACGTTTAGCTAGCTGGGACTGGGCATCATGTATTATACATGGCTGTGGTAGCCACGTTTAGCTAGCTGGGACTGGGCATCATGTATTATACATGGCTGTGCTGTGGTAGCCACGTTTAGCTAGCTGGGACTGGGCATCATGTATTATACATGGCTGTGGTAGCCACGTTTAGCTAGCTGGGACTGGGCATCATGTATTATACATGGCTGTGCTGTGGTAGCCACGTTTAGCTAGCTGGGACTGGGCATCATGTATTATACATGGCTGTGGTAGCCACGTTTAGCTAGCTGTGACTGGGCATCATGTATTATACATGGCTGTGCTGTGGTAGCCACGTTTAGCTAGCTGGGACTGGGCATCATGTATTATACATGGCTGTGGTAGTCACGTTTAGCTAGCTGGGACTGGGCATCATGTATTATACATGGCTGTGGTAGTCACGTTTAGCTAGCTGGGACTGGGCATCATGTATTATACATGGCTGTGGGAGCCACGTTTAGCTAGCTGTGACTGGGCATCATGTATTATACATGGCTGTGGGAGCCACGTTTAGCTAGCTGTGACTGGGCATCATGCATTATACATGGCTGTACTGTGGTAGCCACGTTTAGCTAGCTGTGACTGGGCATCATGCATTATACATGGCTGTGGGAGCCACGTTTAGCTAGCTGTGACTGGGCATCATGCATTATACATGGCTGTACTGTGGTAGCCACGTTTAGCTAGCTGTGACTGGGCATCATGTATTATACATGGCTGTGGTAGCCACGTTTAGCTAGCTGTGACTGGGCATCATGTATTATACATGGCTGTGGTAGCCACGTTTAGCTAGCTGGGACTGGGCATCATGTATTATACATGGCTGTGCTGTGGTAGCCACGTTTAGCTAGCTGTGACTGGGCATCATGTATTATACATGGCTGTGGTAGTCACGTTTAGCTAGCTGGGACTGGGCATCATGTATTATACATGGCTGTGGTAGCCACGTTTAGCTAGCTGGGACTGGGCATCATGTATTATACATGGCTGTGCTGTGGTAGCCACGTTTAGCTAGCTGGGACTGGGCATCATGTATTATACATGGCTGTGGTAGCCACGTTTAGCTAGCTGGGACTGGGCATCATGTATTATACATGGCTGTGCTGTGGTAGCCACGTTTAGCTAGCTGGGACTGGGCATCATGTATCACCTGTTTATTCAATTGGTCCAAAATATATTATTTTAATAAACATACACTGAGTGTACAAAACATTAAGAACACCTGCTATTTCCATGACATCGACTGACCAGGTGAATCGGGGTGAAAGCTATGATCCCTTATTGATGTCACTTGTTAAATCCACTGCAATCAGTGTAGATAAAGAGGAGGAGACGGGTTAAAGAAGGATTTTAAGCCTTGAGACAATTGAGTACTGTGAATGTATGCCATTCCGAGGGTAAATGGGCAAGACAAAATATTTAAGTGCCTTTGAATGGTTTATGTCAAGCAAATTCTAGATTTGACAGTTATATATATTATAGTTATATATATTATATTATAGCCATTAAAAGTTGACTAAGGCCAACGATTTGAGTTGAACACATTGTCTTTGAGTTGAACACATTGTCTTTGAGTTGAACACATTGCCTTTGAGTTGAACACATTGTCTTTGAGTTGAACACATTGCCTTTGAGTTGAACACATTGTCTTTGAGTTGAACACATTGTCTTTGAGTTGAACACATTGTCTTTGAGTTGAACACATTGTCTTTGAGTTGAACACATTGTCTTTGAGTTGAACACATTGTCTTTGAGTTGAACACATTGTCTTTGAGTTGAACACATTGTCTTTGAGTTGACCACATTGCATATGTTAAGATACAATAGGGTGTGTGTAGTAGTACGATGTGATAGTGTGTGGTATAAATACTACTATTGGAATATGATACAGTAGTAAGATGAGTTGTTGGATAGTACAGTAGTTTTATGATACAGTAGGATGTGGTGGAGTTGTTAGATAGTACAGTAGTTTTATGATACAGTAGGATGTGGTTGAGTTGTTGGATAGTACAGTAGTTTTATGATACAGTAGGATGTGGTGGAGTTGTTAGATAGTACAGTAGTATTATGATACAGTAGGATGTGGTGGAGTTGTTAGATAGTACAGTAGTTTTATGATACAGTAGGATGTGGTGGTGTTAGTACAGTAGTATTATGATTCAGTAGGATGTGGTGGAGTTGTTAGATAGTACAGTAGTAGTATGATACATTAGGATGTGGTGGTGTTAGTACAGTAGTTTTATGATACTGTAGGTTGTGGTGGAGTTGTTAGATGATACAGTAGGATGTGGTGAAGTTGTTAGATAGTACAGTACTATTATGATACTGTAGGTTGTGGTGGAGTTGTTAGATGATACAGTAGGATGTGGTGAAGTTGTTAGATAGTACAGTAGTATTATGATTCAGTAGGATGTGGTGGAGTTGTTAGATAGTACAGTAGTAGTATGATACATTAGGATGTGGTGGTGTTAGTACAGTAGTTTTATGATACTGTAGGTTGTGGTGGAGTTGTTAGATGATACAGTAGGATGTGGTGAAGTTGTTAGATAGTACAGTACTATTATGATACTGTAGGTTGTGGTGGAGTTGTTAGATGATACAGTAGGATGTGGTGAAGTTGTTAGATAGTACAGTAGTATTATGATACAGTAGGATGTGGTGGAGTTGTTAGATAGTACAGTAGTATTATGATACAGTAGGATGTGGTGGAGTTGTTGGATAGTACAGTAGTATTATGATACAGTAGGATGTGGTGGAGTTGTTAGATAGTACAGTAGTATTATGATACAGTAGGATGTGGTGGAGTTGTTAGATAGTACAGTAGTATTATGATACAGTATGATGTGGTGTAGGTGTTAGTACAGTAGTATTATGATACAGTAGGATGTGGTAGAGTTGTTAGATACTACAGTAGTTTTATGATACAGTAGGATGTGGTGGAGTTGTTAGATAGTACAGTAGTAGTATGATACAGTAGGATGTGGTGGAGTTGTTGGATAGTACAGTAGTATTATGACTCAGTAGGATGTGGTGGAGTTGTTAGATAGTACAGTAGTTTTATGATACAGTAGGATGTGGTGGAGTTGTTAGATAGTACAGTAGAATTATGATACAGTAGGATGTGGTGTAGGAGTTAGTACAGTAGTTTTATGATACAGTAGGATGTGGTGGAGTTGTTGGATAGTACATTAGTATTATGATACAGTAGGATGTGGTGGAGTTGTTGGATAGTACAGTAGTATTATGATACAGTAGGATTTGGTGGAGTTGTTGGATAGTACAGTTGTATTATGACTCAGTAGGATGTGGTGGAGTTGTTAGATAGTACAGTAGAATTATGATACAGTAGGATGTGGTGTAGGTGTTAGATAGTACAGTAGTTTTATGATACAGTAGGCTGTGGTGGAGTTGTTGGATAGTACAGTAGTATTATGATACAGTAGGATGTGGTGGAGTTGTTAGATAGTACAGTAGTATTATGATACAGTAGGATGTGGTGGAGTTGTTGGATAGTACAGTAGTATTATGATACAGTAGGATGTGGTGTAGGTGTTAGTACAGTAGTTTTATGATACAGTAGGATGTGGTTGAGTTGTTAGAATATACAGTAGTATTATGATACAGTAGGATGTGGTGGAGTTGTTAGATAGTACAGTAGTTTTATGATACAGTAGGATGTGGTGGAGTTGTTAGAATATACAGTAGTATTATGATACAGTAGGATGTGGTGGAGTTGTTAGATAGTACAGTAGTTTTATGATACAGTAGGATGTGGTGTAGGTGTTAGTACAGTAGTTTTATGATACAGTAGGATGTGGTGGAGTTGTTAGATAGTACAGTAGTTTTATGATACAGTAGGATGTGGTTGAGTTGTTGGATAGTACAGTAGTATTATGATACAGTAGGATGTGGTGGAGTTGTTAGATAGTACAGTAGTTTTATGATACAGTAGGATGTGGTGGAGTTGTTGGATAGTACAGTCGTTTTATGATACAGTAGGATGTGGTGGAGTTGTTGGATAGTACAGTAGTTGTATGATACAGTAGGATGTGGTGGAGTTGTTAGATAGTACAGTAGTATTATGATACAGTAGGATGTGGTGGAGTTGTTGGATAGTACAGTAGTATTATGATACAGTAGGATGTGGTGTAGGTGTTAGTACAGTAGTTTTATGATACAGTAGGATGTGGTTGAGTTGTTGGATAGTACAGTAGTATTATGATACAGTAGGATGTGGTGGAGTTGTTAGAATATACAGTAGTATTATGATACAGTAGGATGTGGTGGAGTTGTTAGATAGTACAGTAGTTTTATGATACAGTAGGATGTGGTGTAGGTGTTAGTACAGTAGTTTTATGATACAGTAAGATGTGGTGGAGTTGTTAGATAGTACAGTAGTTTTATGATACAGTAGGATGTGGTTGAGTTGTTGGATAGTACAGTAGTATTATGATACAGTAGGATGTGGTGGAGTTGTTAGATAGTACAGTAGTTTTATGATACAGTAGGATGTGGTGGAGTTGTTGGATAGTACAGTCGTTTTATGATACAGTAGGATGTGGTAGAGTTGTTGGATAGTACAGTAGTTTTATGATACAGTAGGATGTGGTGGAGTTGTTGGATAGTACAGTAGTAGTATGATACAGTAGGATGTGGTGGAGTTGTTGAACAGTACAGAAGGATGGTGCAGAGACCAAAGCCAGTTGCCAGTGTAATATCATGTGTGTGGTCTCATCACCAGCTGTGTGCAGCCTCTGCACCAGCTGAGTGCGGTCTGTGCACCAGCTGTGTAAAGGTTGTGTGTGGGAAGCTAAGTAGCGTGAGCATGGTTTCAGTTAGTCACTCTGTGTTAATGTTATACTTCTGGTGTCTGTGGCATGTTTGATTTTCCCACACACACACCAGAGTTTTTTCTGGGTTCAAAATGTGGCTTAGGCGATGGGCGTGGTGGGGGCGTGGTGGGGGCGTGGCCACTGGTGCAGTCGCCGACTGGACATTTTAGAGACCCTCCTGTTGACCGCCATGACAAAATGTGCCGTTTTAAAGTTAATTTCATTCAAATCTACACATTTTCGCAATGGCTTATGCTATCTGAGTGACTCAAACATTATAACAGAATCAATGGGGGCCCCATGCCATGACAAACATTATAACAGAATCAATGGGGGCCCCATGCCATGACAAACATACTCCTGAATGCATAATAATAATAATAATAAAATGAAGTATTCTCCCTGACTTTCTAGTTTTAACATTTTGGTGATTGTTATTTAAAAATGTATAGGTCCATTATCTTTTCTACTTTATATGTGGTTTTAGTCATTTAAGTTTAGACTGAATTATTTTTTTTTACATCCTGAAAAGAATGTTAAAAAATATATGTATGTACACTACCGTTCAAAAGTTTGGGGTCACTTTAGAAATGTCCTTGTTTTTGCAAAACACCAGTCTCAACATCAACAGTGAGGAGGCGACTCCGCGATGCTGGCCTTCTAGGCAGAGTTGCAAAGAAAAATACATATCTCAGACTGGCCAATAAAAATAAAAGATTAAGATGGGCAAAAGAACACAGACACTGGACAGAGGAACTCTGCCTAGAAGGCCAGCATCCCGGAGTCGCCTCTTCACTGTTGACTTTGAGACTGGTGTTTTGCGGGTACTAATGAAGCTGCCGTTTGAGGACTTGTCCAATCTGTTTCTCAAACTAGAAACTCTAATGTACTTGTCCTCTTGCTCAGTTGTGCACCGGGGCCTCCCACTCCTCTTTCTATTCTGGTTAGAGCAAGTTTGCGCTGTTCTGTGAAGGGAGTAGTACACAGCGTTGTACGAGATCTTCAGTTTCTTGCAAATTTCTTGCATGGAATAGCCTTCTATTCTCAGAACAAGAATAGACTGACGAGTTTCAGAAGAAAGTCTTTGTTTCTGGCCATTTTGAGCCTGTAATCGAACCCACAAATGCTGATGCTCCAGATATTCAACTAGTCTAAAGAAGGCCAGTTTTATTGCTTCTTTAATCAGAACAATAGTTTTCAGCTGTGCTAACATAATTGCAAAAGGGTTTTCTAATGATCAACTAGCCTTTTAAAATGCTAAACTTGGATTAGCTAACACAACGTGCCATTGGAACACAGGAGTGATGGTTGCTGATAATGGGCCTCTGTAGTCTGTACACCTATGTAGATATTCCATAAAAAATCTGCCATTTCCAGCTACAATAGTCATTTACAACATTAAAAATGTTTACACTATTTCTGATATCTTTAATGTTATTTTAATTTACAAAATTAGCTTTTCTTTAAAAAACAAGGACATTTCTAAGTGACCCCAAACTTTTGAACGGTAGTGTATATATACAGTACCAGTCAAAAGTTTGGACACACCTACTCATTGAAGGGTTTTTCTTTATTTTTACTATTTTCTACGTTGTAGAATAAACCTATGAAATAACACATATCAAATCATGCAGTAACCAATTGCTGAAAAGAAACCACTACTAAAGGACACCAATAGGAAGAAGAGACTTGCTTGGGCCAAGAAACGCGAGCAATGGACATTAGACCGGTGGAAATTTGTCCTTTGGTCTGATGAGTCCAAATTTGCGATTTATGGTTCCAACCACCGTGTCTTTGTGAGATGCAGAGTAGGTGAACGGATGATCTCCGCATGTGTCGTTCCAAACGTGAAGCAAGGAGGAGGAGGGGTGATGGTGTGGTGGTGCTGGTGACACTGTCTGTGATTTATTTAGAATTCAAGACACACTTAACCAGCATGGCTACCACAGCATTCTGCAGTGATACGCCATCACATCTGGTTTGCACTTAGTGGGACTATCATTTGTTCTTCAACAGGACAATGACCCAAAACACACCTCCAGGCTGTGTAAGGGCTATTTGACCAAGAAGGAGAGTGATGGAGGGCTGCATCAGATGACCTGGCCTCCACAATCCCCCAAACTCAACCCAATTGAGATGGTTTGGGATGAGTTGGACCGCAGAGTGAAGGAAAAGCAGCCAACAAGTGCTCAGCATATGTGGGAACTCCTTCAAGACTGTTGGAAAAGCATTCCAGTTAACTACCTCATGAAGATAGTTGAGAGAATGCCAAGAATGTGCAAAGCTGTCTTCAAGGCAAATGGTGGCTATTTGAAGAATCTCAAATATTAAACTGATGTGTTTAACACTATTTTGGTTACTACATGATTCCATATGTGTTATAGTTTTAATGTCGTCACTATTATTCTACAATGTAGAAAATAGTAATAATAAAGACAAACCCTTGAATGAGTAGGTGTTTCCAAACTTTTGACTGGTACTATATATATCAATATTTTACTGTTTGGCCAAAGGTGACCCACTAGATTCTTCTATACAGAAAAAGCCCTATATATATATATATATATATATACACACACACACACACACACACACACACACACACACACACACACACACACACACACACATACATTTTTTTTATACTACCACATACTTTGTATATTACTACATACTTTGGAGATAATTACTGTGAAATGATTCAGGCGACATCCATATTGACATATTCCATAATATGCAGTAGGCCTTGTCTGGGAAAGTCACTCTGGCCTGATTTCTGCTCCATTTCAGCACTGTTACAGAAGGACAGTTTGGTCAATGACGGTGGAGGACATACTATGTGTCCTGGATTGATGATCTTTGAGTCTGTCTGTCCTGTCTGTCGTTGCGGGTTTAGATGGACCTGATGGATGGGCTGGGGCTGGGTGGTTGAGTGGGGGTCAGAGGGTTGGCCTGGCACTGTGGCAGTAGCTCCCTGTCCCGTCCCAGACAGACCTGGGTTCAAATACAATTTGAAATCATTTCAAACGACTTTGTCTGTGCTTTGATTGAGCTTGTCTGGCGTAACGGAACCCATAGAAGAGATCCCGCCCACCTGGCACTGCAGGCAGGCTAAAGCAAACGCTCGCACTATTTGAGAAGATATGGAATAGTATTTGAACCCAGGTCCCAGCCGGCCCAGCCAGACGACAGTCCAGCCCAGGCAGGCCACATTGAGAGGCGGTGTACTGGAAGTGATTGGGGTTCAGCAGAGATAGACTGGACCTTGCCAATGGCCTCGTTCCAAATCACACTATTATTGCCTTTTATAGGGGCTCTGGTGAAAAGTAGTGCACTACATCAGGAATAGGGTGCCATTTGGGACGTATATACAGTACTGCCCCCCTCCTTCCCTCCACAGCCCCCTCCCTTACAGCCATGACCCCCACCCCCTTACAGCCATGACCCCCACCCCCTTACAGCCATGACTCCCCACCCCCCATTCTGTCATGACCCCCTCCTTACAGCCATGACCCCACCCCCGCCTTACAGCCATGACCTCCCCTGCCTTACACCCATGACCCCCCCCCCCCCCACCCTTACAGCCATGACCCCCACTACCCCTCTACTTATCTACCTCCATTACCTCT
Organism: Oncorhynchus clarkii lewisi; assembly: GCF_045791955.1. Lineage (NCBI taxonomy): Eukaryota > Metazoa > Chordata > Actinopteri > Salmoniformes > Salmonidae > Oncorhynchus > Oncorhynchus clarkii. The sequence goes on from NC_092158.1 coordinate 87,092,450, forward strand.
CTACCTTCACAACCCATCTACTCCTCTGCCCCTGCCACCTCCTCTAACCCCCTACCCATCTCTCCCCTCTACATATCTACCTCCACTACCCCTCTACCCTCACTACCCATCTACTCCTCTGCCCCTGCCACCTCCTCTACCCATCTCTCCCCTCTACATATCTACCTCCATTACCCCTCTACCCTCACTACCCATCTACTCCTCTGCCCCTGCCACCTCCTCTACCATCTCTCCCCTCTACATATCTACCTCCATTACCCCTCTACCCTCACTACCCATCTACTCCTCTGCCCCTGCCACCTCCTCTACCACCCTACCCATCTCTCCCCTCTACATATCTACCTCCACTACCCCTCTACCCTCACTACCCATCTACTCCTCTGCCCCTGCCACCTCCTCTACCCATCTCTCCCCTCTACATATCTACCTCCACTACCCCTCTACCCTCACTACCCATCTACTCCTCTGCCCCTGCCACCTCCTCTAACCCCCTACCCATCTCTCCCCTCTACATATCTACCTCCACTACCCCTCTACCCTCACTACCCATCTACTCCTCTGCCCCTGCCACCTCCTCTAACCCCCTACCCATCTCTCCCCTCTACATATCTACCTCCACTACCCCTCTACATATCTACCTCCATTACCTCTCTACCTTCACAACCCATCTACTCCTCTGCCCCTGCCACCTCCTCTACCCATCTCTCCCCTCTACATATCTACCTCCACTACCCCTCTACCCTCACTACCCACCTACTCCTCCACCACCAGTATACCTTCTACCCCCTCGACCCTCTACTCATCTACCTCCTCTACCTCCTTTACTTGGGGGGGCGCAGCTAGCCTAGTGGTTGGAGCGTTGGACTAGTAACCGAAATCCCCGAGCTGACAAGGTAAAAAATCTGTGGTTCTGCCCCTGAACAAGGCAGTTAACCCACTGTTCCCTGGTAGGCCGTCATTGAAAATAAGAATTTGTTCTTAACTGACTTGCCAAGTTAAAGGTAAAATCAAATTAAAATGAAAAAATACCTCCTTTACCTACTCCACAAAAGCCACCATTGTTCCTAGTGCAGGAGGCAGAGAGCAGCAGTTAGGATCTGTCCCTAATGGCCCCCTATTCCCTATATAGTGCACTACTTAGGACCAGGGTCCATAGTCAAAAGTAGTGCACTAAATAGACAATAGGGGGCCATTTGGGGTGCAGTCTTGCAGACCAAGGCAGAGCATGCCATGCCAACACAGGCCTGCTGGAATAACACAACACACAGTGGTTGGACAGCAGACTTAACATGCAAACCCAGCTCTCTCTACTAAAACTCTGCTCTTAAAAATCACACACTCTCTCTCTCTCCTCTGCCACCTGCCCCTCTCTCCCCCACATCTCCCTCCTCCCTCCCTCTCTTTCTCTCTACCTCTCTTCTGCCACCTCCCTCCTCTTTCTCTCTCTCTTTCTCCACTCCCTCCCTCTTTCCTCCTCTTCCTCCTCCCAGCCACCTCTTCCTCTCCTCGCCGTGCCGCATCAGACATGGAGCAGGCCCGCCCACAGACCAGCGGGGAGGAGGAGCTACAACTGCAGCTGGCTCTGGCCATGAGCCGAGAGGAGAGTGAAAAGGTAACACACACACTCACACAGTACACACACACACACACACACACACACACACCCACACACACACACACTGAACAAGAGGCACTGACACACTCTGACTACATGCAGTGTGAGAATGTTATAAACGTGGCTGCCTCCCTCCCACTCATACACACTCCCCTGCAGAGCTCAAGTCTCTCGCTCTCTCTCTTTCTCTCTCTCTCTGTCCTCTAAGTGTCATCCATTTCACTGAGCCTTAAATAGAAACCAACATCACCCCTCTCTCCATGTGATGCGATCTATAACACCTGGCCAATCAAAGACACCGATACTCAGAGTTGGCCGCCGACCTGGCCAATGACAGAGTGCGATGCTGCAGAGTGATCCGCCGGCAGCTGTGCTGAGTGAATGAGTGACTGGACTGAACAGGGTGGAGCTATTGATCCATTGTTAGCTAGCCTGGTATTGATGGCACTGTTAGCTAGCCTGGTATTGATCCGCTGTTAGCTAGCCTGGTATTGATGGCACTGAATGGCCTCTGTGTCTCTGTGTTGTTAGATGGTGCATTCTGCACCGAGGCCTGGAACTGAAAAACACTTAGCTCCTTTTATAAAACACACTACAATATCTTAGGTCCTTTTGTTCAACACCACAATATCTTAGGTCCTTTTGTTCAACACCACAATATCTTAGGTCCTTTTGTTCAACACCACAATATCTTAGGTCATTTTGTAAAACACACACAATATCTTCGGTCCTTTTGTACAACACTACAATATCTTAGGTCCTTTTGTAAAACACACAAAAACTCATTGTTGACTAACTTTATAAGCTGAATATTGGTCAACTTTTACAGACTTTCAATTTCCAGATGTTAGTCCAACTCCTAACACAGAGTTTATTGATCTACTGGCTGTCGAGAGACAAATGATTTCAGGTGTTCTTTTCTACCCGTTAATTCATCAATGTAATTTATGGGCCGGAGTCACCTGGTGTCCCTGATGCCTGACTAGAAACACATGAAAAGCAGAAGTGTTTTGAGGTCATTTATGGGCCGGAGTCACCTGGTGTCCCTGATCCCTGACTAGAAACACATGAAAAGTAGAAGTGTTTTGAGGTCATTTATGGGCCGGAGTCACCTGGTGTCCCTGATCCCTGACTAGAAACACATGAAAAGCAGTAGTGTTTTGAGTGCAGTCAGCCCTGCTAATAACACCACCCCCTTTAACACTCCAGCCTGCTCCCCCGGTGGACATTGATGAACAGACTCAGCTCCAGATCGCCCTGAGCCTCAGCAAGGAGGAAGCTCAGAAGGTACTGCTGAGATGTAGCCCCACGAGCCCCCTGCATCCTCATACCCTAACTAGGGTTGGAAAAATCCAGAAACATTCCCCAAAATTCCCAGGTTTCCCATAAATCCCGTTTGGAAATCTCTCTCCCTCCTGATTCTGGGAATCTTTCAACTGGGATTTCTGGGAAATTAGGGAATTTCAGGAAGGTTACGAGAATTTTGCAATGCTAAACCCTAACCCTAACCAAACCATTCTACCTCCTGCTGCTGCAAGCTCTCTCTCTGTCTCTCTCTCTCTCTGTCTCTCACTCTCTCGCTCACTCTCTCGCTCACTCTCTTAGACCTGTGGGTCAAATGAACTGGTTCCTGAACAGCCAAGCAGCCTGCTGTGCTGCACCTTTTCTCTCGTCACAGATTGGATAAGGCTGCATCCTTCTGTTTCCACTAACCAATAGCACCATCTCCCTCTCTCTTTAGACCAATGGTATGAGATCCCGCCCTCTGACCTCTTCTGGTGTACACGCCAATCCCTGTCTTGGGGAGGGTCAAATTTATCAACAATGGTGGCGTTCCAGGTCATCTATTTTGCACATCTCAGCAACCACATGATGTGATACAGCGTTGTTCTGAGATTCGCAGTGCGTCTGTAAAAAAGACAACTTGGAACCGCACCAATGTGAATATCAAGGCAGGTTAGGAAGTGTTTTTATTTATCCACCAACGACTGATTTGTATTTCCCCTCCTCCACTCCACCGATTGGCTCCCTTATAGCCGGCCTCGCCTCCTCCGGTTGCCTTGGATATGGATGAAGAGAGACAGCTCCAGATCGCCCTGAGCCTGAGCAAAGAGGAGCACCAGCAGGTAGTGCCCCCGGTAGTGCCCCTGGTCCTGTCCCAGATGGCATCCTAGTCACTATGTAGTGCACTGCGCTATAGTGGCCTGGTAGAACCGGCCTGATCTCGCCAGCTCACATTATGGCGGAGTGAGACAGAAACGTGAGTGCAAGAGGTCAGACTGCTTGACCAGACTAGCCACATAGGTCTCTGGCCCAAAGTAGTGCACTACATAGGGACTAGGTTTAGCCCACTGAGAGGTGTTCTCTCCCCCTGAGCCCCCTGTGTCTTTAAACCTTTGGGTCCTTCAGCTCTGCTCAACACCTCTCTGTCTTCCTTTCCTTCTGTCTGTCTGTCTGTCTGGCTGCTCATCACCGGGTCAATGTTTTACCCTCTAGACTGGGAACTCACTCTGCTTCTCTAGACTGGGAACTCACTCTGTTTCTCTAGACTGGGAACTCACTCTGCTTCTCTAGACTGGGAACTCACTCTGCTTCTCTAGACTGGGAACTCACTCTGTTTCTCTAGACTGAGAACTCACTCTGTTTCTCTAGACTGGGAACTCACTCTGCTTCTCTAGACTGGGAACTCACTCTGTTTCTCTGGACTGGGAACTCACTATGCTTCTCTAGACTGGGAACTCACTCTGTTTCTCTAGACTGGGAACTCACTCTGTTTCTCTGGACTGGGAACTCACTCTGTTCCTCTAGACTGGGAACCCACTCTGTTCCTGTAGACTGGGAACTCACTCTGTTTCTCTAGACTGGGAACTCACTCTGTTTCTCTGGACTGGGAACTCACTCTGTTTCTCTGGACTGGGAACTCACTCTGTTTCTCTTGACAGGGAACTCACTGTTTCTCTTGACTGGGAACTCACTCTGTTTCTCTTGACTAGGAACTCACTCTGTTTCTCTAGACTGGGAACTCACTCTGTTTCTCTTGACAGGGAACCCACTCTGTTTCTCTTGACTGGGAACTCACTCTGTTTCTCTTGACTGGGAACTCACTCTGTTTCTCTAGACTGGGAACTCACTCTGCTTCTCTAGACTGGGAACTCACTCTGTTTCTCTGGACTGGGAACTCACTCTGTTCCTCTAGACTGGGAACTCACTCTGTTTCTCTAGACTGGGAACCCACTCTGTTCCTGTAGACTTGGAACTCACTCTGTTTCTCTAGACTGGGAACTCACTCTGTTTCTCTTGACTGGGAACTCACTCTGCTTCTCTTGGCAGGGAACTCACTCTGCTTCTATTGACTGGGAACTCACTCTGTTTCTCTAGACTGGGAACTCACTCTGTTTCTCTTGACTGGGAACTCACTCTGCTTCTCTTGACAGGGAACTCACTCTGCTTCTATTGACTGGGAACTCACTCTGTTTCTCTTGACTAGGAACTCACTCTGTTTCTCTAGACTGGGAACTCACTCTGTTTCTCTAGACTGGGAACCCACTCTGTTCCTCTAGACTGGGAACTCTGTCTCTACCCCCCCCCCTCTCTCTACCCCCCTTCTCTCTCTCTCTACCCCCCCTCTCTGTCTCTACCCCCTCTCTCTGTCTCTACCCCCCCTCTCTCTCTACCCCCCCTCTCTCTGTCTCTACCCCCCTCTCTCTGTCTCTACCCACCTTCTCTCTCTGTCTCTACCCCCCCTCTCTGTCTCTCTCTACCCCCCCTCTCTGTCTCTACCCCCCCTCTCTCTCTCTACCCCCCTTCTCTCCCTCTCTACCCCCCCCTCACTGTCTCTACCCCCCCCCCCCTCTCTACCCCCCCCTCTCTCTGTCTCTCTCTACCCCCCCTCTCTCTGTCTCTACCCCCCCCCTCTCTCTCTCTACCCCCCCTCTCTCTGTCTCTACCCCCCCTCTCTCTCCACCCCCTCTCTCTCTATCTAGCCCCCCCCCCCTCTCCCCCCTCTCTCTGCCAGGGTGGCACAATGGGAGCAGTTACTCACTGAGTGACTGGTGCTCTCCTCTCTTCTCTGACCGGAGTAGACTCTCTCTCTACCCCCCCTCTCTCTGTCTCTACCCCCACCCCCCCTCTCTCTCGACCCCCCCCTCTCTCTGTCTCTACCCCCCCCTCTCTCTCCACCCCCTCTCTCTCTACCCCCCCCTCTCTCTGTCTCTACCCCCCCCCCTCTCTCTGTCTCTACCCCCACTCTCTCTCCACCCCCTCTCTCTCAACCCCCCCCTCTCTCTCTCCGCCCCCTCTCTCTCTACCCCCCCTCTCTCTGTCTCTACCCCCCCTCTCTCTCCACCCCCTCTCTCTCTACCCCCCCTCTCTCTGTCTCTACCCCCCCTCTCTCTCCACCCCCTCTCTCTCTACCCCCCCTCTCTCTGTCTCTACCCCTCCTCTCTCTCCACCCCCCTCTCTCTCTACCCCCCCCCTCTCTCTCTCTACCCCCCCCTCTCTCTCTCTCTCTCTCTACCCCCCCCCTCTCTCTCTCTGATGTCTTGTCCAGCTTCTAGACACGTGTTGTTGTTGTTGTGTGACCCGTTGTGTCTATGTGTATGTGTTGTGTCTATGTGTATGTGTTGTGTCTATGTGTATGTGTTGTGTCTATGTGTATGTGTTGTGTCTATGTGTATGTGTTGTGTCTATGTGTATGTGTTGTGTCTATGTGCATGTGTTGTGTCTATGTGTATGTGTTGTGTCTATGTGTATGTGTTGTGTCTATGTGTTGTGTCTATGTGTATGTGTTGTGTCTATGTGTATGTGTTGTGTCTATGTGTATGTGTTGTGTCTATGTGTTGTGTCTATGTGCATGTGTTGTGTCTATGTGTATGTGTTGTGTCTATGTGTATGTGTTGTGTCTGTGTTGTGTCTATGTGTTGTGTCTATGTGCATGTGTTGTGTCTATGTGTATGTGTTGTGTCTATGTGTATGTGTTGTGTCTATGTGTATGTGTTGTGTCTATGTGTATGTGTTGTGTCTATGTGTATGTGTTGTGTCTATGTGTTGTGTCTATGTGTATGTGTTGTGTCTATGTGTTGTGTCTATGTGCATGTGTTGTGTCTATGTGTATGTGTTGTGTCTATGTGTATCTGTTGTGTCTATGTGTATGTGTTGTGTCTATGTGTATGTGTTGTGTCTATGTGTATCTGTTTTGTCTATGTGTATGTGTTGTGTCTATGTGTATGTGTTGTGTCTATGTGTATCTGTTGTGTCTATGTGTATGTGTTGTGTCTATGTGCATGTGTTGTGTCTATGTGTATGTGTTGTGTCTATGTGTATGTGTTGTGTCTATGTGTATGTGTTGTGTCTATGTGTATGTGTTGTGTCTATGTGTATGTGTTGTGTCTATGTGTTGTGTCTATGTGTATGTGTTGTGTCTATGTGTTGTGTCTATGTGCATGTGTTGTGTCTATGTGTATGTGTTGTGTCTATGTCTATGTGTTGTGTCTATGTGTATGTGTTGTGTCTATGTGTATGTGTTGTGTCTATGTGTATGTGTTGTGTCTATGTGTATGTGTTGTGTCTATGTGTATGTGTTGTGTCTATGTGTATGTGTTGTGTCTATGTGCATGTGTTGTGTCTATGTGCATGTGTTGTGTCTATGTGTATGTGTTGTGTCTATGTGTATGTGTTGTGTCTATGTGTATGTGTTGTGTCTATGTGTATGTGTTGTGTCTATGTGTATGTGTTGTGTCTATGTGTATGTGTTGTGTCTATGTGTTGTGTCTATGTGTATGTGTTGTGTCTATGTGTATGTGTTGTGTCTATGTGTTGTGTCTATGCGTATGTCTGACTATGTGTGGAGTCAGTATGTGGGAGTCAGTGTGGGGAGTCAGTTGTTGTTGTGGTCTAGTAGTCTGTGTTGTTGTGGTCTAGTAGTCTGTGTTGTTGTGGTCTAGTATGCTTCTCTAGACTGGGAACTCACTCTGTTTCTCTAGACTGGGAACTCACTCTGTTTCTCTTGACTGGGAACTCACTCTGCTTCTCTTGACAGGGAACTCACTCTGCTTCTATTGACTGGGAACTCACTCTGTTTCTCTAGACTGGGAACTCACTCTGTTTCTCTAGACTGGGAACTCACTCTGTTTCTCTTGACTGGGAACTCACTCTGCTTCTCTTGACAGGGAACTCACTCTGCTTCTATTGACTGGGAACTCACTCTGTTTCTCTTGACTAGGAACTCACTCTGTTTCTCTAGACTGGGAACTCACTCTGTTTCTCTAGACTGGGAACCCACTCTGTTCCTCTAGACTGGGAACTCTGTCTCTACCCCCCCCCCCTCTCTCTACCCCCCTTCTCTCTCTCTCTACCCCCCCTCTCTGTCTCTACCCCCTCTCTCTGTCTCTACCCCCCCTCTCTCTCTACCCCCCCTCTCTCTGTCTCTACCCCCCTCTCTCTGTCTCTACCCACCTTCTCTCTCTGTCTCTACCCCCCCTCTCTGTCTCTCTCTACCCCCCCTCTCTGTCTCTACCCCCCCTCTCTCTCTCTACCCCCCTTCTCTCCCTCTCTACCCCCCCCTCACTGTCTCTACCCCCCCCCCCCCCTCTCTACCCCCCCCTCTCTCTGTCTCTCTCTACCCCCCCTCTCTCTGTCTCTACCCCCCCCCTCTCTCTCTCTACCCCCCCTCTCTCTGTCTCTACCCCCCCTCTCTCTCCACCCCCTCTCTCTCTATCTAGCCCCCCCCCCTCTCCCCCCTCTCTCTGCCAGGGTGGCACAATGGGAGCAGTTACTCACTGAGTGACTGGTGCTCTCCTCTCTTCTCTGACCGGAGTAGACTCTCTCTCTACCCCCCCTCTCTCTGTCTCTACCCCCACCCCCCCTCTCTCTCGACCCCCCCCTCTCTCTGTCTCTACCCCCCCCTCTCTCTCCACCCCCTCTCTCTCTACCCCCCCCTCTCTCTGTCTCTACCCCCCCCCCTCTCTCTGTCTCTACCCCCCCTCTCTCTCAACCCCCCCCTCTCTCTCTCCACCCCCTCTCTCTCTACCCCCCCTCTCTCTGTCTCTACCCCCCCTCTCTCTCCACCCCCTCTCTCTCTACCCCCCCCTCTCTCTGTCTCTACCCCCCCTCTCTCTCCACCCCCTCTCTCTCTACCCCCCCTCTCTCTGTCTCTACCCCTCCTCTCTCTCCACCCCCTCTCTCTCTACCCCCCCCCTCTCTCTCTCTACCCCCCCCCCTCTCTCTCTCTCTCTCTCTACCCCCCCCTCTCTCTCTCTGATGTCTTGTCCAGCTTCTAGACACGTGTTGTTGTTGTTGTGTGACCCGTTGTGTCTATGTGTATGTGTTGTGTCTATGTGTATGTGTTGTGTCTATGTGTATGTGTTGTGTCTATGTGTATGTGTTGTGTCTATGTGCATGTGTTGTGTCTATGTGTATGTGTTGTGTCTATGTGTATGTGTTGTGTCTATGTGTTGTGTCTATGTGTATGTGTTGTGTCTATGTGCATGTGTTGTGTCTATGTGCATGTGTTGTGTCTATGTGTATGTGTTGTGTCTATGTGTATGTGTTGTGTCTATGTGTTGTGTCTATGTGTTGTGTCTATGTGCATGTGTTGTGTCTATGTGTATGTGTTGTGTCTATGTGTATGTGTTGTGTCTATGTGTATGTGTTGTGTCTATGTGTATGTGTTGTGTCTATGTGTTGTGTCTATGTGTATGTGTTGTGTCTATGTGTATGTGTTGTGTCTATGTGTTGTGTCTATGTGTATGTGTTGTGTCTATGTGTTGTGTCTATGTGCATGTGTTGTGTCTATGTGTATGTGTTGTGTCTATGTGTATCTGTTGTGTCTATGTGTATGTGTTGTGTCTATGTGTATGTGTTGTGTCTATGTGTATCTGTTGTGTCTATGTGTATGTGTTGTGTCTATGTGTATGTGTTGTGTCTATGTGTATCTGTTGTGTCTATGTGTATGTGTTGTGTCTATGTCTATGTGTTGTGTCTATGTGTATGTGTTGTGTCTATGTGTATGTGTTGTGTCTATGTGTATGTGTTGTGTCTATGTGTATGTGTTGTGTCTATGTGTATGTGTTGTGTCTATGTGTATGTGTTGTGTCTATGTGCATGTGTTGTGTCTATGTGTATGTGTTGTGTCTATGTGTATGTGTTGTGTCTATGTGTTGTGTCTATGTGTATGTGTTGTGTCTATGTGTATGTGTTGTGTCTATGTGTTGTGTCTATGCGTATGTCTGACTATGTGTGGAGTCAGTATGTGGGAGTCAGTGTGGGGAGTCAGTTGTTGTTGTGGTCTAGTAGTCTGTGTTGTTGTGGTCTAGTAGTCTGTGTTGTTGTGGTCTAGTAGTCTGTGTTGTTGTGGTCTAGTAGTCTGTGTTGTTGTGGTCTAGTAGTCTGTGTTGTTGTGGTCTAGTAGTCTGTGTTGTTGTGGTCTAGTAGTCTGTGTTGTTGTGGTCTAGTAGTCTGTGTTGTTGTGGTCTAGAAGTCTGTGTTGTTGTGGTCTAGTAGTCTGTGTTGTTGTGGTCTAGTAGTCTGTGTTGTTGTGGTCTAGTAGTCTGTGTTGTTGTGGTCTAGTAGTCTGTGTTGTTGTGGTCTAGTAGTCTGTGTTGTTGTGGTCTAGTAGTCTGTGTTGTTGTGGTCTAGTAGTCTGTGTTGTTGTGGTCTAGTAGTCGGTGCTGTTGTGGTCTAGTAGTCTGTGTTGTTGTGGTCTAGTAGTCTGTGTTGTTGTGGTCTAGTAGTCTGTGTTGGTGTGGTCTAGTAGTCTGTGTTGTTGTGGTCTAGTAGTCTGTGTTGTTGTGGTCTAGTAGTCTGTGTTGTTGTGGTCTAGTAGTCTGTGTTGTTGTGGTCTGTGTTGTCTAACCACGCGTTTCTCTGAGTTAGTACTACTTTAGACCAGGGCCCTATTCCCTATATAGTGCACTACTTTAGACCCATAATGCACTGCATATGGAAATAGGGGGCCATTTGGTAGACAGAAAACGTGTGTGTGTTAGAATCAGTGAGCTTGTCTCCGAGCCATGTCATGCCTAACAGCTTCCATGTGTCTGTGTGTGTTGCCAGGAGCAACGGAGTCGCCAAGGAGACGAGTCGTTGCTCCAAAAAGCTCTGGAGGAGAGTAAACGAGAGGCGGCGTCTGGTGGAATTGGGGTAGGAACAGTTACCACACCACACCATCTAACCTACAGTATATAACAGTTACCACACCATCTAACCTACAGTATATAACAGTTACCACACCATCTAACCTACAGTATATAACAGTTACCACACCACTCTATATAACCTACAGTATATAACAGTTACCACACCATCTAACCTACAGTATATAACAGTTACCACACCACTCTATATAACCTACAGTATATAACAGTTACCACACCACTCTATATAACCTACAGTATATAACAGTTACCACACCACTCTATATAACCTACAGTATATAACAGTTACCACACCATCTAACCTACAGTATATATCAGTTACCACACCATCTAACCTACAGTATATAACAGTTACCACACCACTCTATATAACCTACAGTATATAACAGTTACCACACCATCTAACCTACAGTATATAACAGTTACCACACCACTCTATCTAACCTACAGTATATAACAGTTACCACACCACTCTATATAACCTACAGTATATAACAGTTACCACACCATCTAACCTACAGTATATAACAGTTACCACACCATCTAACCTACAGTATATAACAGTTACCACACCATCTAACCTACAGTATATAACAGTTACCACACCATCTAACCTACAGTATATAACAGTTACCACACCATCTAACCTACAGTATATAACAGTTACCACACCACTCTATATAACCTACAGTATATAACAGTTACCACACCATCTAACCTACAGTATATAACAGTTACCACACCATCTAACCTACAGTATATAACAGTTACCACACCATCTAACCTACAGTATATAACAGTTACCACACAACTCTATATAACCTACAGTATATAACAGTTACCACACCATCTAACCTACAGTATATAACAGTTACCACACCATCTAACCTACAGTATATAACAGTTACCACACCATCTAACCTACAGTATATAACAGTTACCACACCATCTAACCTACAGTATATAACAGTTACCACACCATCTAACCTACAGTATATAACAGTTACCACACCACTCAATGTAACCTACAGTACAGTGCCTTGCGAAAGTATTCGGCCCCCTTGAACTTTGCGACCTTTTGCCACATTTCAGGCTTCAAACATAAAGATATAAAACTGTATTTTTTTGTGAAGAATCAACAACAAGTGGGACACAATCATGAAGTGGAACGACATTTATTGGATATTTCAAACTTTTTTAACAAATCAAAAACTGAAAAATTGGGCGTGCAAAATTATTCAGCCCCTTTACTTTCAGTGCAGCAAACTCTCTCCAGAAGTTCAGTGAGGATCTCTGAATGATCCAATGTTGACCTAAATGACTAATGATGATAAATACAATCCACCTGTGTGTAATCAAGTCTCCGTATAAATGCACCTGCACTCAGAGGTCCGTTAAAAGCGCAGAGAGCATCATGAAGAACAAGGAACACACCAGGCAGGTCCGAGATACTGTTGTGAAGAAGTTTAAAGCCGGATTTGGATACAAAAATATTTCCCAAGCTTTAAACATCCCAAGGAGCACTGTGCAAGCGATAATATTGAAATGGAAGGAGTATCAGACCACTGTAAATCTACCAAGACCTGGCCGTCCCTCTAAACTTTCAGCTCATACAAGGAGAAGACTGATCAGAGATGCAGCCAAGAGGCCCATGATCACTCTGGATGAACTGCAGAGATCTACAGCTGAGGTGGGAGACTCTGTCCATAGGACAACAATCAGTCGTATATTGCACAAATCTGGCCTTTATGGAAGAGTGGCAAGAAGAAAGCCATTTCTTAAAGATATCCATAAAAAGTGTTGTTTAAAGTTTGCCACAAGCCACCTGGGAGACACACCAAACATGTGGAAGAAGGTGCTCTGGTCAGATTAAACCAAAATTGAACTTTTTGGCAACAATGCAAAACGTTATGTTTGGCGTAAAAGCAACACAGCTCATCACCCTGAACACACCATCCCCACTGTCAAACATGGTGGTGGCAGCATCATGGTTTGGGCCTGCTTTTCTTCAGCAGGGACAGGGAAGATGGTTAAAATTGATGGGAAGATGGATGGAGCCAAATACAGGACCATTCTGGAAGAAAACCTGATGGAGTCTGCAAAAGACCTGAGACTGGGACGGAGATTTGTCTTCCAACAAGACAATGATCCAAAACATAAAGCAAAATCTACAATGGAATGGTTCAAAAATAAACATATCCAGGTGTTAGAATGGCCAAGTCAAAATCCAGACCTGAATCCAATCGAGAATCTGTGGAAAGAACTGAAAACTGCTGTTCACAAATGCTCTCTTGCAAGGAGGAATGGGAAAAAATGTCAGTCTCTCGATGTGCAAAACTGATAGAGACATACCCCAAGCGACTTACAGCTGTAATCGCAGCAAAAGGTGGCGCTACAAAGTATTAACTTAAGGGGGCTGAATAATTTTGCACGCCCAATTTTTCAGTTTTTGATTTGTTAAAAAAGTTTAAAATATCCAATAAATGTTCCACTTCATGATTGTGTCCCACTTGTTGTTGATTCTTCACAAAAAAATACAGTTTTATATCTTTATGTTTGAAGCCTGAAATGTGGCAAAAGGTCGCAAAGTTCAAGGGGGCCGAATACTTTCGCAAGGCACTGCATATAACCGTTACCACACCACTCTCTGTAACCTACAGTAGTTTGACAGGTGCGTTGTTGGAGGTGTAGTCACTGGTGTAGAGTGAGTTCAGTAGAGGTGAGAGCACGCATCCTTGCGGTGCTCCAGGTGCCGAGGGATAAAGAGTCTGGAAGGTGTTTTCCCAGCTTCACGACTTCCTGTTGGTCAGGAAGTCAGTGATCCACTGGCAGCTGGACACGTTCAGCTGGGAGAGTCTATCTTGTAGCAGTTCTGGGATATTGGTATTGAACGCAAAGCTAAAGTCCACAAACAATATCCTCACATATGTCTCTGTTATGTCTATATTATATGTCTCTGTTATGTCAATATCCTCACATATGTCTCTGTTATGTCTATATTATATGTCTCTGTTATGTCAATATCCTCACAAAGGTGTTTGAGGATGTAGTGTAGGCCCATGTTCACAGCGTGGACCACAGACCTGTTAGCTCTGTAGGTGGACTGTAGTGGGTCGAGGTGATGGTTTAGAGATGGGACAGTACCTGTTAGCTCTGTAGGTGAACTGCAGTGGGTCGAGGTGATGGTTTAGAGATGGGACAGTACCTGTTAGCTCTGTAGGTGGACTGTAGTGGGTCGTGGTGATGGTTTAGAGATGGGACAGTACCTGTTAGCTCTGTAGGTGGACTGTAGTGGGTCGAGGTGATGGTTTAGAGATGGGACAGTACCTGTTAGCTCTGTAGGTGGACTGTAGTGGGTTGAGGTGATGGTTTAGAGATGGAACAGTACCTGTTAGCTCTGTAGGTGGACTGTAGTGGGTCGAGGTGATGGTTTAGAGATGGGACAGTACCTGTTAGCTCTGTAGGTGGACTGTTGTGGGCCGAGGTGATGGTTTAGAGATGGGACAGTACCTGTTAGCTCTGTAGGTGAACTGTAGTGGGTCGAGGTGATGGTTTAGAGATGGGACAGTACCTGTTAGCTCTGTAGGTGGACTGTAGTGGGTTCGAGGTGATGGTTTTGAGATGGGACAGTACCTGTTAGCTCTGTAGGTGGACTGTAGTGGGTCGAGGTGATGGTTTAGAGATGGGACAGTACCTGTTAGCTCTGTAGGTGGACTGCAGTGGGTCGAGGCGATGGTTTAGAGATGGGACAGTACTGTTAGTTCTGTAGGTGGACTGTAGTGGGTTGAGGTGATGGTTTAGAGATGGGACAGTACCTGTTAGCTCTGTAGGTGATTTGGTGGTTGAATTAGTCAGTGAAAACAGGGGAGAGCTGGTCAGCCCAGTGCTTGAGTGTGGCTGGAGAGACCTTGTCCGGGCCGGCAGCCTTCCTGCTGATCTGTTTCCTAAAGAGTCTGGGTAAATGAGAAAGGAACCTGGAGAGGGAGGGGTGGGGTAGATGGGTGGGAGGGGGAAGTGGTAAGGACGGTTATTGTCCTGGTGATTGAGGGGCCTTTGTGAGTCAAATCTGGAGTAGAACTGGTTTAGTTTATTCTGCAGTGAGGGGCCTTTGTTAGTCAAATCTGGAGTAGAACTGGTTTAGTTTATTCTGCAGTGAGGGACCTTTGTGAGTCAAATCTGGAGTAGAACTGGTTTAGTTTATTCTGCAGTGAGGGGCCTTTGTGAGTCAAATCTGGAGTAGAACTGGTTTAGTTTACAGATGAGTTGTTGTTGCTGGAGAACTGTTGCTGTCTGGCTGACTTCATTCCTGACTGTAGCTTTATCTTGGCCTCTCCATAGAGGACACTGGTCTTGCTCCTGTGTCGTCTTTGGCAGAGCGGAGAGCCTGTGGGCTTCCTCGTTGGCACTGTGACGAGCCCTAAGCTCACCAGTGAACAATGGCTTGTTGTTGCTGTGTGATAGAAAAGTATTTGATGGTATGCAGTTCTCCTCACATCCACTGATGTGGGTTGTGACCCTGTCTGTGTAGTCGTGTATGTTGGCCTTGTTGTCCTTCAATGTGTTCCAATCCCTGGTGTCCTGTCACTCCTTTAACTTCCTAATGGCCTTGTCAGGGAGGGGGGGGGGTGAGGTATAGCATCACATGGTCTGAGTTCCCCAAGGGAGTGTGGGGAACAGCCTAGTCTGAGTTCCCTAAGGGAGTGTGGGGGACAGAGTGGTCAGAGTTCCCTAAGGGAGTGTGGGGGACAGCCTGGTCTGAGTTTCTCAAGGAAGCGTGGGGGACAGCCTGGTCTGAGTTCCCCAAGGGAGTGTGGGGGACAGCCTGGTCTGAGTTCCCCAAGGGAGCGTGGGGGACAGCCTGGTCTGAGTTCCTCTAGGGAGCGTGGGGGACAGCCTGGTCTGAGTTCCTCTAGGGAGCGTGGGGGACACCCTGGTCTGAGTTCCTCTAGGGAGCGTGGGGGACAGCCTGGTCTGAGTTCCTCTAGGGAGCGTGGGGGACAGCCTGGTCTGAGTTCCTCTAGGGAGCGTGGTGGACAGCCTGATATGAGTTCCTCTAGGGAGCGTGGGGGACAGCCTGGTCTGAGTTCCTCTAGGGAGCGTGGGGGACAGCCTGGTCTGAGTTCCTCTAGGGAGCGTGGGGGACAGCCTGGTCTGAGTTCCTCTAGGGAGCGTGGTGGACAGCCTGATATGAGTTCCTCTAGGGAGCGTGGGGGACACCCTGGTCTGAGTTCCTCTAGGGAGCGTGGGGGACAGCCTGGTCTGAGTTCCTCTAGGGAGCGTGGTGGACAGCCTGATATGAGTTCCTCTAGGGAGCGTGGGGGACAGCCTGGTCTGAGTTCCTCTAGGGAGCGTGGGGGACAGCCTGATATGAGTTCCTCTAGGGAGCGTGGGGGACAGCCTGGTCTGAGTTCCTCTAGGGAGCGTGGGGGACAGCCTGATATGAGTTCCTCTAGGGAGCGTGGGGGACAGCCTGGTCTGAGTTCCTCTAGGGAGCGTGGGGGACAGCCTGGTCTTCCCCTTTAATAGTGTTCTGAACATGGTCCAGAATGTTTTTTTGCCTTGTTGAAAATTTTACCAATTGTTTGTATCTGGGTTCCGTAGTACTCTCCACTCTAGTACTCTCCATATAGACAGTAACCAGAACAGTCAACACTCTAGTACTCTCCATATGGACAGTAACCAGAACAGTCAACACTCTAGTACTCTCCATATTGACAGTAACCATAACAGTCAACACTATAGTACTCTCCATATAGACAGTAACCATAACAGTCAACACTATAGTACTCTCCATATAGACAGTAACCAGAACAGTCAACACTATAGTACTCTCCATATAGACAGTAACCAGAACAGTCAACACTATAGTACTCTCCATATAGACAGTAACCAGAACAGTCAACACTATAGTACTCTCCATATAGACAGTAACCAGAACAGTCAACACACTCCTCTGTATGAGCTATATAGCGCCAACATAGTTTTAGAGGCCATAGTAGAGAGTCAAGCATAGGTAAGGCTAAAATATATGCTGAGATGATATATCTTATAAATCCTGTGACTATCCTCCTATCCTATAACTATCCCCCTATTCTATAACTATCCTCCTATCCTATAACTACGCTCCTATCTTATAACTATCCTCCTATCCTATAACTATCCTCCTATCCTATGACTATCCTCCTATCCTTTAACTATCCTCCTATCCTATGACTATCTTCCTATCTTATAACTCCTATAACTATCCTCTTATCCTATAACTATCCTCCTATCTTATAACTCATATAACTATCCTCCTATCCTGTAAGTCCTATAACTATCCTCCTATCCTATAACTATCCTCCTATCCTATAACTATCCTCCTATCCTATAACTATCCTCCTATCCTATAACTATCCTCTTATCCTATAACTACCCTCCTATCCTATAACTCCTATAACTATCCTCCTATCCTGTAACTCCTATAACTATCCTCCTATCCTATAACTATCCTCCTATCCTATAACTACCCTCCTATCATATAACTCCTATGACTATCCTCCTATCCTATAACTATCCTCTTATACTATAACTACCCTCCTATCCTATAACTCCTATAACTATCCTCCTATCCTGTAACTCCTATAACTATCCTCCTATCCTATAACTATCCTCCTATCCTATAACTCCTATAACTATCCTCCTATCCTGTAACTCCTATAACTATCCTCCTATCCTATAACTATCGTCCTATCCTATAACTCCTATAACTATCCTCCTATCCTGTAACTCCTATGACTATCCTCCTATCCTATAACTCCTATAACTATCCTCCTATCCCATAACTCCTATGACTATCCTCCTGTCCAATAACTCTTCTCTGTTCTTTCTCTGTGGACAGTCTGCCATGATGGAGGTGTTTAACTTCTCTAGGGTAGGGGGCAGCATTGGGAATTTTGGATGAAAAGCGTGCCCAAATTAAACTGCCTGCTACTCAGCCATAAAAGCTAGAATATGCATATGATTAGTATATTTGGATAGAAACCACTCTGACGTTTCTAAAGCTGTTTGAATGATGTCTGTGAGTATAACAGAACTTGTATGGCAGGCAAAAACCTGAGAACAAATCCAACCAGGAAGTGGGAAATCTGAGGTGTGTAGTTTTTCAAGTCATTGCCTATCGATGGCTGTGTTTTTCTGTGACTTGGCTCTGACCTAACATAATCGTTTGGTGTGCTTTCGTCGTCAAGCCTTTTTGAAATGGGACACTGTGGCTGGATTTACAACAAGTGTATCTTTAAAATGCTGTAAAATACTTGTATGTTTGAGGAATTTTAATTATGGGATTTCTGTTGTTTTGAATTTGGCGCCCTGCAGTTTCACTGGCTGTTGACGAGGTGGGATGCTAGTGAAGTTAATGATTAGAACCTACTTGTTGTTTCTCTGTGGACAGTCTGCCATGATGGATCTGGTGGAGGTGTTTGCTGTGTCGTCTGAGGTGCCTCCTACCGCTAGTGCCAACTCCTGGAGTCTGCCAGGGGGGAACGTCCGCACCCCTCTCCACCACCCCCTCCCCCAGGCCCAGGCTGCTGCTGGGGCAGCCTCCGACCCCTGGGACTCACTGGGTAAGATCTGCTCCATGCCTCTAAAGAACTCAACAGCTGGTCCCAATTCACTCCCGAACCCTTCCCCTTGGCCCTACCCCTTCCCCTTGGCCCTACCCCTTCCTATTGGCCCTACCCTTGGCCCTTCCCCTTGGCCCTACCCCTTCCTCTTGGCCCTACCCCTTCCCCTTGGCCCTAACCCTTCCCCTTGGCCCTACCCCTTCCTCTTGGCCCTACCCCTACCTCTTCCCCCTGGCCCTACCCCTTCCCCTTGGCCCTACCCCTTCCTCTTGGCCCTACCCCTTCCCCTTGGCCCTTCCCCTTGGCCCTACCCCTTCCCCTTGGCCCTACCCCTTCCCCTTGGCCCTACCCCTTCCTCTTGGCCCTACCCTAGGCCCTTCCCCTTGGCCCTACCCCTTTTGGCCCTATCCCTTCCCCTTGGCCCTTCCCCTTGGCCCTACCCCTTCCTCTTGACCCTACCCCTTCCTCTTGGCCCTACCCCTTCCCCTTGGCCCTACCTCTTTCCCATGGCCTTATAACTGCCCTACAGCCCTCCTGCATTATCTCTCTCTCTCTGCTCACCACTCATACTCTACTGTCTGCCCTCCAGTATTATGTCTCTCTCTGCTCACCACTCATACTCTACTGTCTGCCCTCCAGTATTATTTCTCTCTCTGCTCACCACTCATACTCTACTGTCTGCCCTTCAGCATTATCTCTCTGCTCACCACTCAAACTGTACTGTCTGCCCTCCAGCATTATCTCTCTGCTCACCACTCATACTCTACTGTCTGCCCCTAGCATTATCTCTCTCTCTCTGCTCACCACTCATACTCTACTGTCTGCCCTCCAGCATTGTCTCTCTCTGCTCACCACTCATACGCTGTCTGCCCTCCAGCATTGTCTCTCTCTGCTCACCACTCATACTGTACTGTCTGCCCTCTAGCATTATCTCTCTGCTCACCACTCATACTGTACTGTCTTCCCTCCAGCATTATCTATCTCTCTGCTCACCCCTCATACTGTACTGTCTTCCATCCAGCATTATCTCTCTCTCTGCTCTCCCCTCATACTGTACTGTCTGCCCTCCAGCATTATCACTCTCTCTGTGCTCACCGCTCATACTGTCTTCCCTCCAGCATTATTTCTCTCTGCTCACCACTCATACTGTCTGCCCTCCAGCATTATCTCTCTCTGCTCACCACTCATACAGTCTTCCCTCCAGAATTATCTCTCTCTGCTCGCCACTCTTACTGTACTGTCTGCCCTCCAG
The DNA here is from genome assembly GCF_045791955.1 of Oncorhynchus clarkii lewisi. NCBI lineage: Eukaryota > Metazoa > Chordata > Actinopteri > Salmoniformes > Salmonidae > Oncorhynchus > Oncorhynchus clarkii. Next base: position 87,112,073 of record NC_092158.1, read on the forward strand.
CATTATCTCTCTCTGCTCACCACTCATACTCTACTGTCTTCCCTCCAGCATTATCTCTCTCTGCTCGCCACTCTTACTGTACTGTCTTCCCTCCAGCATTGTATCTCTCTGCTCACCACCCATACAGTCTTCCCTCCAGCATTATCTCTCTCTGCTCACCACTCATACAGTCTTCCCTCCAGCATTATCTCTCTCTGCTCACCACTCATACTCTACTGTAGGCCAATAATCAATTGATTACACAATGTATTCGTGGCTCTGGTAGTTATTCTCTTACCAATAGACACCCTCATATCAAAGAAAACTGTGATACAGTTAGTAAATAATGACGTTAATAAAGCTCTATGTAGCTATAATGTCATGTTTATGATCTGTCATAGACGTGTAATAATGTAAATCCTGTCCTGTTACTGCAGTAGAGGCTCGCTCCACCCCCGCTGGGATAGAGTCTCCCTGGATGGTTCCTCCCACCTCCGGTAGCCCCGCCCCTTCTTGGCAGCGTAGCCGGTCTCCTCCGGACCCCTGGGAGACCCCGGGGGTAGTAGACCCATTCTCTATCCCAGATGCTCTTCGAACTGGCAGCCCTACAGGTGACTGGTTATCTCTGGCTCCCTATGGCTACTCAGACAGACAGACAGACAGACAGACAGACAGACAGACAGACAGACAGACAGACAGACAGACAGACAGACAGACAGACAGACAGACAGAGTGTTGGAACCACACAGACAGACAGACAGACAGGCAGGCACAGACAGACAGACAGACAGACAGACAGAGTGTTGGAACCAGACAGACAGGCAGGCAGGCAGGCAGGCAGGCAGGCAGGCAGACAGACAGACAGTAACATATGTATGTACGGGCAGAACATACAGTAAGTACCCTTGGAAAGTATTATCATTAGGTTACAGCCTTATTCTAAAATTGATTAAAAAACATATCATCAATGTACACACAATACCCCATAAAGACAAAACAAAAAAACTTTTTTTTTGAAATATCACATTTACATACAGTACAAGTCAAAAGTTTGCAAATAGTCCAGGTAGCCATTTGATTAGCTGTTCAGCAGTCTAATGGCTTGGGGGTAGAAGCTGTTCAGCAGTCTAATGGCTTGGGGGTAGAAGCTGTTCAGCAGTCTAATGGCTTGGGGGTAGAAGCTGTTCAGCAGTCTAATGGCTTGGGGGTAGAAGCTGTTCAGCAGTCTAATGGCTTGGGGGTAGAAGCTGTTCAGAAGTCTAATGGCTTGTTGGTAGAAGCTGTTCAGCAGTCTAATGGCTTGGGGGTAGAAGCTGTTCAGCAGTCTTATGGCTTGGGGGTAGAAGCTGTTCAGCAGTCTAATGGCTTGGGGGTAGAAGCTGTTCAGCAGTCTAATGGCTTGGGGGTAGAAGCTGTTCAGCAGTCTAATGGCTTGGGGGTAGAAGCTGTTCAGCAGTCTAATGGCTTGGGGGTAGAAGCTGTTCAGCAGTCTAATGGCTTGGGGGTAGAAGCTGTTCAGCAGTCTAATGGCTTGGGGGTAGAAGCTGTTCAGAAGTCTAATGGCTTGTTGGTAGAAGCTGTTCAGCAGTCTAATGGCTTGGGGGTAGAAGCTGTTCAGCAGTCTTATGGCTTGGGGGTAGAAGCTGTTCAGCAGTCTAATGGCTTGGGGGTAGAAGCTGTTCAGCAGTCTAATGGCTTGGGGGTAGAAGCTGTTCAGCAGTCTAATGCCTTGGGGGTAGAAGCTGTTCAGCAGTCTAATGGCTTGGGGGTAGAAGCTGTTCAGCAGTCTAATGCCTTGGGGGTAGAAGCTGTTCAGCAGTCTTATGGCTTGGGGGTAGAAGCTGTTCAGCAGTCTAATGGCTTGGGGGTAGAAGCTGTTCAGCAGTCTTATGGCTTGGGGGTAGAAGCTGTTCAGCAGTCTAATGGCTTGGGGGTAGAAGCTGTTTAGCAGTCTAATGGCTTGGGGGTAGAAGCTGTTCAGCAGTCTTATGGCTTGGGGGTAGAAGCTGTTCAGCAGTCTAATGGCTTGGGGGTAGAAGCTGTTCAGCAGTCTAATGGCTTGGAGGTAGAAGCTGTACAGCAGTCTTATGGCTTGGGGGTAGAAGCTGTTCAGCAGTCTTATGGCTTGGGGGTAGAAGCTGTTCAGCAGTCTAATGGCTTGGGGGTAGAAGCTGTTCAGCAGTCTAATGGCTTGGGGGTAGAAGCTGTTCAGCAGTCTAATGGCTTGGGGGTCCAAGCTGTTCAGCAGTCTAATGGCTTGGGGGTAGAAGCTGTTAAGGAGCCTTTTGGACCTAGACTTGGCGCTACGGTACCGCTTGCTGTGCGGTAGCAGAGAGAACAGTCTATGACTAGGGTGGCTGGAGTCTTTGACCATTTTTAGGGCCTTCCTCTGACACCGCCTGGTATAGAGGTCCTGGATGGCAGGCAGCTTTGCCCCAGTGATGTACTGGGCCGTTCACACTACCCTCTGGGTGCCTTGAGGTTGGAGGCTGTGCAGTTGCCATACCAGGCTCTTGACGGTGCAGCTGTCAAATGTTTTGAGGCTCTGAGGACCCACGCCAAATCTTTTCAGTCTCCTGAGGGGGAATATACTTTGTCATGCCCTCTTCACGACTGTCTTGGTGTGTTTGGACCATGAAAGCTTGTTGGTGATGTGGACTCAAAGGAACTTGAAGCTCTCAACCTGCTCCAACGATGAGAATGTGGGCGTGCTTCGTCCTCCTTTCCCTGTAGTCCACAATAATCTCCTTTGTCTTGATCACATTAAGGGAAAGGTTGTTATCCTGGCACCACACGGCCAGGTCTCTGACCTCCTCCCTATTGGCTGTCTCGTCATTGTCAGTGATCAGGCCTACCACTGTTGTGTTGTCGGCAAACTTAATGATGGTGTTGGAGTCGGGCCCGCCAGGAAGTCCAGGATCCAGTTGCAGAGGGAGGTGTTTAGTCCCAGAGTCCTCAGCTTAGTGATGAGCTTTGAGGGCACTATGGTGTTGAACGCCGAGCTGTTGTCTATGAACAGCATTCTCACATAAGTGTTCCTTTTGTCCAGGTGGGAAAGGGCAGGGTTGAGTGCAATAGAGATTGCATTGCATCATCTGTGGATCTGTTGGGGCGGTATGCAAATTGGAGTGGATCTAGGGTTTCTGGGATAATGGTGTTGTGAGTCATGACCAGCCTTTCAAAGCACTTCATGGCTACAGATGTGAGTGCTAAGGGTCGGTATTAATTTAGGCAGGTTACCTTGGTGTTCTTGGGCACAGGGACAATGGTGGTCTGCTTGAAACATGTTGGTATTACAGACTCAGTCAGGGACAGGTTGAACATTTCAGTGTAGTAACCAAAAAAAAAGTGTTACAGAAATCAAAGTAGGCACCCTTTGCCTTGATGACAGCTTTGCACACTCTTGGCATTCTCTCAACCAGCTTCACGAGGAATGCTTTTCTAACAGTCTTGAAGGAGTTCCCACATATGCTGAGCACATATGCTGCTTTTCCTTCACTCTGTGGTCTAACTCATCCCAAACCATCTCAATTGGGCTGAGTTTGGAGGATTGTGGAGGCCAGGTCATCTGATGCAGCCCTCCATCACTCTCCTTATTGGTCAAATAGCCCTTACACAGCCTGGAGGTGTGTATTGCGTCATTGTCCTGTTGAAAAACAAACGATAGTCCCACTAAGCGCAAACCCGATGGGATGGCGTATCGCTGCAGAATGCTGTGGTATCGCTGCCATGCTGGTTGTGTGCCTTGAATTCTAAATAAATAACAGACAGTGTCACCAGCAAAGCACCCCAAACCATCACACCTCCTCCTCCATGCTTCACAGAAAATAGTAAAAATGAAGAAAAACCCTTGAATGAGTAGGTGTGTCCAAACTTTTGACTGGTACTGTAAGTATTCAGACCCTTCACTCAGTACTTTGTTGAAGCACCTTTGGCAGCGATTACAGCCTTGATTCTTCTTAGGGTTGATACTACAAGCTTGGCACACCTGTATTTGGGGAGCATTACAGCACAGCTATTTTCAGGTCTCTCCAGAGATGTTCGATTGAGTTCAGGTCCAGGCTCTGGCTGGGCCACTCAAGGACATTCAGAGACATGTCCCAAAGCCACTCCTGCGTTGTCTTGGCTGTGTGGTTAGGTTCATTGTCCTGTTGGAAGGTGAACCTTCACCCCAGTCTGAGGTCCTGAGCGCTCTGGAGAAGGTTTTCATCAAGTGTCTCTCTGTATTTTTCTCCGTTCATCTTTGCTGGCCACTCGAACATAAAGGCCTGATTTTTGGAGTGCTGCAGAGATTCTTCTGGAAGGTTCTCCCATCTCCACAGAGGAACTCTGGAGGTCTGTCAGACTGACCATCGGGTTCTTGGTCACCACCCTGACCAAGGTCCTTCTCCCCAGATTGCTCAGTTTGGCCGGGGGGACAGCTCTAGGAAGAGTCTTAGTGCTTCCAAACTTCTTCCTGTTTTCTTGCGGACCTTCAATGCTGCAGAGTTTGGTACCCTTCCCCAGATCTGTGCTCCACACATTTCTGTCTCTGAGCTCTACGGACAATTCTTGCGACCTCATGGCTTGGTTTTCGCTCTGACATGCACTGTCAACTGTGTGACCTTATATAGACAGGTGTGTGCATTTCCAAATCATGTCCAATCAATTGAATTTACCACAGGTGGACTCCAATCAAATTGTAGAAACATCTCAAAGGATGATCAATGGAAACAGGACGCACCTAAGCTCAATTTCAAGTCTCATAGTAAAGGGTCTGAATACTTATGTAAATAAGGTATAGTTGTTTTTTATATAACAATATATTTTTACACATTTTGTTAAATTTCTAAAAATGAAGGCTGTAATTTAACAGAATGTGTAAAAGGTCAAGGGGTCTGAACACTTTTCTGTATATTTCTAAACGTATTTGAACATTTAACCATATCTTTGTGTACTCCATTAGATGGTGACTTGTTTGACGAGGCGATGGACGGAGGTCATTTCAGCCTGAACAGTCGAGGTGAGGGTGAGGGCTGCCCGGAGCTGTTTGATCTGTCTCGTATAGGGGACAGTCTGGGGGTCTCCAGCCCTCGGACATGCCGGACCCCTGAATCCTTCCTGGGGCCCACAGGGGCCTCCCTGGTCAATCTGGACAGCCTGATACCAGCCAACCCCCCAGCCAAGACCAAGAACCCGTTTCTCTCAGGTGAACACTGAAACAGTCACTCACACACACAGACCAAGAACCCATTCCTCTCACTCACAGACCAAGAACCCGTTTCTCTCAGGTGAACACTGAAACAGTCACTCACTCACAGACCAAGAACCCGTTTCTCTCATGTGAACACTGAAACAGTCACTCACTCACAGATCAAGAACCCGTTTCTCTCAGGTGAACACTGAAACAGTCACTCACACACACAGACCAAGAACCCCTTCCTCTCATGTGAACACTGAAACAGTCACTCACTCACAGACCAAGAACCCGTTTCTCTCAGGTGAACACTGAAACAGTCACTCGCTCACAGACCAAGAACCCCTTCCTCTCATGTGAACACTGAAACAGTCACTCACTCACAGACCAAGAACCCGTTTCACTCATGTGAACACTGAAACAGTCACTCACTCACAGATCAAGAACCCATTTCTCTCAGGTGATCACTGAAACAGTCACTCACACACACAGACCAAGAACTCCTTCCTCTCATGTGAACACTGAAACAGTCACTCACTCACAGACCAAGAACCTGTTTCTCTCAGGTGAACACTGAAACAGTCACTCACACACACAGACCAAGAACCCCTTCCTCTCAGGTGAACACTGAAACAGTCACTCACTCACAGACCAAGAACCCCTTCCTCTCAGGTGAACACTGAAACAGTCACTCGCTCACAGACCAAGAACCTGTTTCTCTCAGGTGAACACTGAAACAGTCACTCACACACACAGACCAAGAACCCCTTCCTCTCAGGTGAACACTGAAACAGTCACTCACTCACAGACCAAGAACCCCTTCCTCTCAGGTGAACACAGCCAATCACAGCCCTGCTCTACAGAAAACCATGTACCCCCATCCATTTACAAGTAAAGTGCTACTCAGTCACTTACTCAGACCTGGGGCAATTGCAGGTTGAAGTTGACACTTTTGGGACTATTCCATTGATCCTATCGCAGCTTACTGGACAAACTTAATGATTAAGCGCAGGTTAAGTATTTAAACATTCAACGTGTAATGGTTAAAAGTGCTTCTACTGACTTTCTCTCTGTCCCCCCCTCTTCCTCTCTCTCTCCTCCCCCTGCTCTCTCTCCTCCCCTATCTCCTTCCCCCCCTGCTCTCTCTCCTCCCCTATCTCCTTCCCCCCTGCTCTCTCTCCTCCCCCTGCTCTCTCTCCTCCCCTATCTCCTCCCCCCCTGCTCTCTCTCCTCCCCTATCTCCTCCCCCCCTGCTCTCTCTCTCCTATCTCCTCCCCCCCTGCTCTCTCTCCTCCCCTATCTCCTTCCCCCCTGCTGTCTCTCCTCCCCTATCTCCTTCCCCCTCCAGGTCTGAGTACTCCATCTCCCCTCAACCCGTTCCAGAGTGAACAGCCTCGTCTCACTCTGAATCAGATGCGTCCCAGCTCCACGTCCCCCGTCCCCCCCTCCGGTCCTCCTTCCCTGCCCTACAGTGCTTCTCTGCCTCTGCCCGCCAGCCACCAGCCGGCCAGCCTGCCCTCCTCCCTCACCCAGCCCACCCATGGAGCCCTGGACATACCTGGGCTGCCACAGCCCCTGTTACCTCTTTCCTCCATCTCGTCTCTGGGAGAGCAGCACAGTCAGAATCCCTTCCTGTGATGTCTGTCCAGCTGAACTGAAACCGCTAAGATGGAAGATAGACCAACACCAACTTCTGCCATGCGCAGTAGAACACCTGCTGGGCGTCCACGAGCGGTGTCCTGCTGGCTGTCCACGAGCGGTGTCCTGCTGGCTGTCCACGAGCGGTGTCCTGCTGGGCGTCCACGAATCGTCGAGAAATTTATAGAAAATGACGGTCGATGTTTTGTAGTCAGATGTGACAGGACGTCCACCCAGCTGTCGCACGGCCGGCATTCATGTTGGTCTGTCTGTCCTCTAACTCTGGTGGATGGAACAGAGGAAATAGAAATGACTCTTATTAGGTTATTTTCTGTCAATCTAACCTCAAGACTCAACAACTGGAATTCAGACAGAACTGATAATCCCCTTAAGTTGTTATTTTGTTGTTGTTTTTCTATGGGCCCATCTAGGTACTAGTACTGTAACGCTTAGATTGCTTCCTCTGCTACGATCTGCTCTACCACAACCTGTCCTGTTACTCCTCTCTGCTGAAGAGAGTGATGGAGGCCTCTGCTCGGGTCTGCTCTACCACAACCTGTCCTGTTACTCCTCTCTGCTGAAGAGAGTCTGCTCGGGTCTGCTCTACCACAACCTGTCCTGTTACTCCTCTCTGCTGAAGAGAGTCTGCTCGGGTCTGCTCTACCACAACCTGTCCTGTTACTCCTCTCTGCTGAAGAGAGTCTGCTCGGGTCTGCTCTACCACAACCTGTCCTGTTACTCCTCTCTGCTGAAGAGAGTGATGGAGGCTACTGCCTCTGCTCGGGTCTGCTCTACCACAACCTGTCCTGTTACTCCTCTCTGCTGAAGAGAGTGATGGAGGCTACTGCCTCTGCTCGGGTCTGCTCTACCACAACCTGTCCTGTTACTCCTCTCTGCTGAAGAGAGTGATGGAGGCTAATGCCTCTGCTCGGGTCTGCTCTACCACAACCTGTCCTGTTACTCCTCTCTGCTGAAGAGAGTGATGGAGGCTAATGCCTCTGCTCGGGTCTGCTCTACCACAACCTGTCCTGTTACTCCTCTCTGCTGAAGAGAGTGATGGAGGCTACTGCCTCTGCTCGGGTCTGCTCTACCACAACCTGTCCTGTTACTCCTCTCTGCTGAAGAGAGTGATGGAGGCTACTGCCTCTGCTCGGGTCTGCTCTACCACAACCTGTCCTGTTATTCCTCTCTGCTGAAGAGAGTGATGGAGGCTACTGCCTCTGCTCGGGTCTGCTCTACCACAACCTGTCCTGTTACTCCTCTCTGCTGAAGAGAGTGATGGAGGCTAATGCCTCTGCTCGGGTCTGCTCTACCACAACCTGTCCTGTTATTCCTCTCTGCTGAAGAGAGTGATGGAGGCTAATGCCTCTGCTCGGGTCTGCTCTACCACAACCTGTCCTGTTATTCCTCTCTGCTGAAGAGAGTGATGGAGGCTACTGCCTCTGCTCGGGTCTGCTCTACCACAACCTGTCCTGTTACTCCTCTCTGCTGAAGAGAGTGATGCAGGATGAACGAGAGGTAGAAAGAAAGAGAATATTCCCAGAACGTGTTTAGGTCTATAGTAACCTAATCCTAAGCCATGACAGATACTGTACATACACGCCGATGCCCAAGCTCATCCTCCGCTATAGAAAGCACAGTAGGTGAAGATGTTTCCATCTTAAAGTAATTAGCAATACTTTACAGAGTGAGTGTGTCTGCACTAACCTGGTCTCAGATCTGTTTGTGCTGTCCTGCCAACTCCTATGGGTCATTGGCTATACAGCAGAAACAGATCTGGGACCAGGTTAGTTAACTGCTTTTCCAACTGCTTCTTACCTAGTCACATGCCCCGCCCACTCTGCTGCATACTTTAGTTTGATTGGCTCCTCACTGTTGCTCCTGATCCAGCACTGAACTGATTGTACACCAGATATGCCTGCTTATCTCTCCGACCGACGGACCACAATGCACTGGGACAGGACGCCCACTGTTCCTGCCGCACTGCTCTATGCTGATTGGTCGATCCGCTCTCTGGACTGCTTTCATTGGTTGGCTCTTTCTCTCCTATTATCTCTCCCATGATGCCCCAGGGGATAACTCAGACAAGTCTGTTCAGGAGGATGTAACGTTACAGAATGCTCAGATAGAAATGTATCATGTAGAACAGATATAATTGTCTGCCAGATAGAATAGGGGAAGCGTGTCGGCTCTATTCAATCTATTTCTATCCGTTCAAAACGTTTCCCAGCACAGACTGCAACTCAGATAGAAATGTATCATATAGAACAGATATGATTGTCAACCAGATAGAATAAGGGAAGTGTGTCGGCTCTGTTCAATCTATTTCTATCTGCAAATGTTCCGAATGATTCCTAGCGCCGACTACAACTCTGATTTCTGAGAACGGGCATAGAACATTCCACGCCGATGATGAGACGCCAGCCAACCCCCATCCACATAATGAACACTTGAGTTTTAAGCTTCCTTTTTGTTACATTAGGCCTAGTAAGGCTCAGTCTGACTGAGTTCTCGTGTAAAAGGATGGTTTGCTGTTGGAATGGAACTGCGGTGATGGCGAGAGAGATTCTAAGGTAGTTCTATTGTATTGTAGTGAACTGGAGGCCCTTTTGAGGGATAACTGAGTGAAATCTGCTTTTCAAGAGACCGGAACCACTGCAGGACTCACTATAGGGGGCAAATCCTAACGCTCTCACTTCAAGTTGAGTTTTGCATTGATGTCAATGGGGAGAAGTGGAAATTCAATTGAATTCATTGGAAGTTAGGAAGCTAGCATTCAAACCCTATAAAGCAACGCATATTAGAATGTATGAATTGATATCATGATTATTTTCCCTCTCTCATTGCTGTGATCATTACTTGTGAAACACTGATTGTCATCGTCAAATATAAGGCTATGATGAACTAATAACGACACCTGGCATCTGCATTCATTCATATTTTACAGCTTATATTTCATGATCATGTTGATCAATACTATATTTCTTGAGTTGATACCATTCAACCTTTTTACATCTGTTAATACATGACTGTGTGTAATATATCTATATATAATATATGCCTAGCTAGATTGTAATATCAAACACTTTATAATGGAATGTTTCTACATATTGAATGCTTAGAGAAGCACATTCTTCAAAGAGTTGACTTTTCTACACAATGTGTGTCTGCCCCCCGGAGGCCAAACACCTGTATGACAGTTACTGTATTTCCAAACACCTGTATGACAGTTACTGTATTTCCAAACACCTGTATGAAAGTTACTGTATTTCCACACACCTATATGACAGTTACCGTATTTCCACACACCTGTATGAAAGTTACTGTATTTCCACACACCTATATGACAGTTACTGTATTTCCACACACCTGTATGACAGTTACTGTATTTCCACACACCTATATGACAGTTACTGTATTTCTACTCCAGCATAGTTAGGCTACATCGAGGACACTACTCCAGCATAGTTAGGCTACATCGAGGACACTACTCCAGTATAGTTAGGCTACATCGAGGACACTACTCCAGCATAGTTAGGCTACATCGAGGACACTACTCCACACATGATTACGCATTTCCCTGTTTGGAGATACTTTAACCAAATTGTATAACAGTGTTCTCCCTCAGCCTTTAAAAACAACTGCTGGTAGATACAGTATCTATACAGATACTCTATACAGTATCTATACAGATACTCTATACAGATACTCTATACAGATACTCTATACAGTATCTATACAGATACTCTATACAGAATGCTGACAATAAATACAGGCATGATATTCCAGCCATAAAAGCATTCATATCAGGCCTCCTCAATAAGACGTGATGCATTGGGGATGACAGCATCATTCTTGGTGTGCTGAGATCATGAGGATGAGGGCATCTTCTTGCCAACAGGATTCATGTGTGACGGCGTGAGATACAGCACCCTCACTTTCCAGTTGGCGGTGACATCATTCCAAGTTCCGTGACAATGACGTCACTTATGCTGCATTCAAAGCAACTGGGAACTCAGAAATCTCTGACTTCAGTGCGTTCAAGATAACTGTTATTTTTTTTACGGTCATCCAACTTGAAATTCCAACTCGGGAACTCGGGCCTCCTACAGCACCGACTTTCTGACCTGAAAATCACTGACGTTATGATTTGACCTCGTATTTTTTCCCAGAGTTCCCAGTTGTCTTGAAAGCACCAGCAATGAGGAACTGCTTCCTGGAAGGAAGATGCTTCTATGACATCACTCTTGTCAGTCAGTTAGGGTGGAGTCCAGCCAGCCCAACACCTCCTGGAGTCCCTGGCCGGAACGAGCGCTCAGTTCCACGGTCGTGATTGGCTGGGTGGCAGAGGCGATGATGTCATCCATCCTGAACAGTGACATCATCTCTACGAGACTCATGGTACAAGGGAGGTCCCTGGAGGAAGGGTGGGATGGAGAAAGGTTTAAGACATTTGCAAAGCGAGGGAGAGGCACTGTTTCATTTATGTAAAGGAGGCAAATAAAGTTTATCTCTACTAGACTCATGGTACAATGGAGGTCCCGAGGGGAAGAGTGGGATGACAATCAGTCAATCAGGGAGGGAGAGAAACAGTTTGTTGATAGTCATGCAACGCAGGGGGGGGGGAAGCACTTAATGTGGGAGTATATTGGGAGGAATTGGACACAGTCAGGTCCATAAATATTTGGACATTGACCAAGTTAGTATTATTGTAGCTGTCTACCGCAGCATTTTGGAGTTGAAATTAGATTATGAAGATGAGCTGAAAGTGCAGACGTTCAGCTTTAATTTGAGGGTCTTTACCAAAAAGTAGTTGGACAGTTGGCTGCTCAGCTGTTCCATGGACAGGTGTGTGTTATTCCCTCATTCGTTTATTTACCAGTAAGCAGATAAAAAGGTCTAGAGTTGATTTCAAGTGTGGCATTTGCAATCTGTTGCTGTTAACCCTCAATATGAAGTCCAGAGAGCTGTCACTGCCAGTGAAGCAAGGCTGAATAATCTATAAACAAACCCATCAGAGAGATTAGAACATTAGGTGTGAACAAAGCAACGATTTGGTACATTCTTAAAGAGAAAGAACACACTGGTGAGCCTTGGAACACCAGAAGGCCCAGAAGACCACAGAAAACAACTGTGGTGGATGACAGAAGGATTTCTTCCCTGGTGAAGAAAAACCCCTTCACAACAGTTGACCAGATGAAGAACACCCTCCAGGAGGCAGGTGTATCTGTGTCAGAGTCAACATTCAAGAGAAGACTTCACCAGAGTAAATACAGACGGTTTATCACAAGATGTAAACCATTGGTAAGCCTCAAAAACAGGAAGACCAGATTAGAGTTGGCCAAACAACATCTAAAAAAAGCCTGGACAGTTCTGGAACAACGTCCATCGGACAGATGAGACAAAGATCAACTTGTATCAGAATGATGGGAAGAGAAGAGTACGGAGAAGGGAAGGAACTGCTCATGATCCGAAGCATACCACCTCATCTGTGAAGCATGGTGGAGGTGGTGTTATGGTGTGGGCCTGTATGGCTGCCAATGGAACTGGTTCCCTTGTATTTATTGATGGTGTGACTGCTGACAGAAGCAGCAGGATGAATTCTGAATGGTTTAGGACTAATGTTATTATCTGCCCAGATTCAGCCAAATGCTTTAGAACTCATTGGACGGTGCTTGACAGTGCAGATGGACAATGACCCGAAGCATACTGCGAAAGCAACCCAATACTTTTTTTTAAGGCAAAGAAGTGGAATGTTCTGCAATGGCCAACTCAATCACCTTGACCTGAATCAAATTGAGCATGTATTTCACTTGCTGAAGGCAAAACACCCCAAGAACGAGCAGGAACTGAAGACAGCTGCAGTAAAGCCCTGGCAGAGCATCACCAGGGAAGAAACCCAGCATCTGGTGATGTCTATGGGTTCCAGACTTCAGGCAGTCATTGACGGCAAAGGAGTTGCCACCAAGTATTAAAACTCACAATTTAATTGATGATTGTTACGTTTGTCCAATTACTTTTGAGCCCCTAAAATGGGGGGGGGACCACATATAAAAAGTGGTATAATTCCTACACCGTTCACCTGATTTGGAGGTAAATACAGTACCTTCACATTTTTGATTTTATTTCAACTTTATTTAACCAGCTAGGCAAGTTGAGAACAAGTTCTCATTTACAACTGCGACCTGGCAACAAATTAATGATTAAAGTCTGCACGTTCAGCTCATATAGATTGTTTCCTTTCAAATCCAATGTGGTGGCGTACAGAGCCAAAATGACAACTTGTTCAATGTCCAAATATTTATGGGCCTGACTGTACGTCTGGTTCGTAGCCAGGAGTCTGTCCAGTAAGGTGCAATGTTGCAAAAACATTCAGATAGAACTGTATTTTGCTGAACAGAACCTGATTGTCTGTCATGTAGAGAATAAGGGATCGTGTCACATCTATTCATTACGTTTCTATCTGAATGTTTTGTCTCAAAAATCCACTGTGATCTTGGCCAGAGAATGTGCAGTGTGTTACTACAGGACCTCTTGTTGAAGATAACCAGGACAGAGGCTGTGTGGAGAGGTTCAGCAGAGAGGACCGACAGGAGCTGGATACAGGACGACGAGATCTGGGTGGTGTTAGCAGAGTCCACCATGAACTATATAGAGAACAAACACAATGATTTGATTTAAATCATTTCATGCCTGCAGTCAACAAGCCTGAAATTATGCAGAATGCACAGATGATCTCCCAGTTTAGTGGGCTGATGGTCTACCGTGTACTGTAGTGATATTAGCCTGTTCATACCCCTGGTTGATCTCCCAGTTTAGTGGGCTGATGGTCTACCGTGTACTGTAGTGATATTAGCCTGTTCGTACCTCTGGTTGATCTCCCAGTTTAGTGGGCTGATGGTCTACCGTGTACTGTAGTGATATTAGCCTGTTCATACCCCTGGTTGATCTCCCAGTTTAGTGGGCTGATGGTCTACCGTGTACTGTAGTGATATTAGCCTGTTCGTACCTCTGGTTGATCTCCCAGTTTAGTGGGCTGATGGTCTACCGTGTACTGTAGTGATATTAGCCTGTTCATACCCCTGGTTGATCTCCCAGTTTAGTGGGCTGATGGTCTACCGTGTACTGTAGTGATATTAGCCTGTTCATACCCCTGGTTGATCTCTATTTCTGATCAGAGGAGCTTTGCTTATTAATCATATAGAAATATTGACTATTTTTGCATTAAACTTAAACCATCGATGGAATATGTGTACAAAGTATAATTGAGGTTATTCTAAACATTTACAAGGAATTATTTCCAAATTGAGAGGAACGTCTTCCTGTATAGAAGTCATGACGTGGTTCTCATGCTGCTGCCATCTTGGACTAGGGCTCTCTTGCTAAAGACATTTGATCTCAATTGGTCAAACCTGAATGTGTAAAGGTTTAATTCATAAAATGTCTATGGACAATAAGAGAGATGTATTGACCCATCACAGCTCGCTCACAGTCACCCTCTTCTTCTTCAGAGTAAATATATTAACTCCACTTTTTTATTTAACATTTATTTAACTAGGCAAGTCAGTTAAGAACAAATTCTTATTTACAATGACGGCCGACCCCCCGGGCCAAACCCAGACGATGCTGGGCCAATTGTGCGCCGCCTTATGGGACTCCCAATCACAGCCGGATGCGATACATCCTGGATTTGCACCAGGGACTGTAGTGCCTTAGACAGCTGCGCTACTCAGGGAGACTTATACACTGTATGGATGTGGTGCTGGACTCACGATGACAGAGGAGCAGTCCGTATAGTAACTGGGCCAGATAGGACTCATACAGCCTCCCAGCTCTCTCACAGTCACCTTCTTCCTCTTCAGAGTCAGGTCTGTCAGGTTGGTGCCCACCTGTAACAGAGGGAGACATAATAGTACCCTTTCTGTTTAAGACACCCTCAAATGGTGACCGACACAACAATCACTGTGGTGAATACCGAATGGACTCACCGTAGGTAGAGTAACAGGGGGTTCCCCTAAATCAGTTGTGCCATCTCTCACACTGAGCTGTGAATAGTCTGTTAAGGGTGATTAAATAGACACTGTAGCATGGAAATGTACTCTGAAGATACATATTGGAGTGAGACATGGGCTGATTCTTCTCAAGTCTCCTCTCCTTCTTCATTTGCACTGATATTAAAACACAGGATAGGTGAGAAGAAGAATAAGGTGGATGTGTATTGGAAAACTGTCATCAGATGAAGGAGAGGAAGAAGAGGATACGAGGAAAGGAAGCCACAGATTATTGAGACGCATCCATGGTCATAATTGCTAGCTCGCAAACGTTAGCTTATTATCTTGTTTGCTTGCTAAATCAATCTCAATGCTGGTTAATTTGAAAGGATATTCTGTAAACGTTTCAAGAGAAGAGTTTTTCCAACACCGGTTGCACCGAGCAGCAAACACATTTCGTATAAACCAACAGACTTGATCCGCATCAAACTTGTCGAGACTAGTTAGCTAGCAAGCAAGCCTCTCCAGCTTACTTTGACACCATGGCGACGCTCATATGATCAACTTTAGTTGCTATGTTTGCTCAAATAAGAAGCAAATCTTTACAAATCCAATTTCTCATTAGTTATTTCATCACCGACGGACCCGGAACCAAAACATTGAATCACTTCCGTTCCTTCGAAAACAAGCCACGCCTTCTTCCACCCAGTTGTCAAAACATAAAACAGACAGCTACAGGAGTGGGAGTCAACCCTAAAGAAGTTTGGGAGTCAAACAAGAACAATAGGTTCTTCTTCAAGCGTTTGGAGAGCATCTTGGCGAACAGCCATGGAAGCGCAGCTAAAGAAGGAGCTGGGAACATCCATGCTGAAGTCAACTGGCCATTCTGGAGGAGGTTGTATCAGCCAGGGACAGAGCTTTGACACTGACCACGGGAGAGTGTTTGTCAAGATCAACCACAAGAGTCAGGTTCTTCATTTACGTCATACTGCATGCCTTTACATTGACATATGAAGTCACTCAAAATAGATTAGCACTGTAAAATAGTAGCCTAATAAGGATCATTTGTTAGAAATATCAAACCATATTTTGTTGCATGTTATTTGGCTACACGCTATCAAATGAATTACAGTAGTCAGCACTCTGAGAGCAAAGGATTAGGATTCACAATAGAGCCATCCAGTCATGTGATGGTTGAAATCAGAGCGCTGTTGTTGTGCACAGAGCTGGAGGGTTTTATGTGATGGGCTGTCCTAATCCTGACCGCTGAAAAGTCATGAACTGCCTTCTCTGAAGGCTGCTAGACTACTTCCATGGTAGGTGTAGTCCCGTGGAGGCTGCTAGACTACTTCCATGGTAGGTGTAGTCCCGTGGAGACTGCTAGACTACTTCCATGGTAGGTGTAGTCCCGTGGAGGCTGCTAGACTAGTTCCATGGTAGAGGTGTAGTCCCGTGGAGGCTGCTAGACTAGTTCCATGGTAGGTGTAGTCCCGTGGAGGCTGCTAGACTACTTCCATGGTAGGTGTAGTCCCGTGGAGGCTGCTAGACTAGTTCCATGGTAGAGGTGTAGTCCCGTGGAGGCTGCTAGACTAGTTCCATGGTAGAGGTGTAGTCCCGTGGAGGCTGCTAGACTAGTTCCATGGTAGAGGTGTAGTCCCGTGGAGGCTGCTAGACTAGTTCCATGGTAGAGGTGTAGTCCCGTGGAGGCTGCTAGACTAGTTCCATGGTAGAGGTGTAGTCCCGTGGAGGCTGCTAGACTAGTTCCATGGTAGAGGTGTAGTCTCGTGGAGGCTGCTAGACTACTTCCATGGTAGGTGTAGTCCCGTGGAGGCTGCTAGACTACTTCCATGGTAGAGGTGTAGTCCCGTGGAGGCTGCTAGACTACTTCCATGGTAGAGGTGTAGTCCCGTGGAGGCTGCTAGACTACTTACATGGTAGGTGTAGTCCCGTGGAGGCTGCTGAAGGGAGGACAGCTCATAATAATGGCCGGAATGGAGTTAATGGAATGGCATCAAATGTATATACCATGCGTTTGATACCATCCCATTCACTCCATTCCAGTCATTAAACTCCATTTCAGCCATTATTATGAGCCATCCTCCCCCCAGCAGCCTCCTCTGCTGTCATCACTTTGTCTGTACAATACATTTCATCACAAAGGTATGGAATAATTCCTTGGTCAATGTCATGATGACCATCACATGTCTTATCCTCATCCCCCAGGCGAAGCGTATGTTTGATGGGGAGTTGGCTAGCTTGGAAGCCATCGTCATGACAGACACAGTGAAGGTCCCCAAGCCTGTCAAGGTGATAGAGCTGGATACAGGAGGGGCTGTGTTCGTCATGGAACATGTTGACATGAGGGGTCTCAGCAGGTAAGAGGATCTCCTCATACACTGTTTAATACACGTCTTTGACCTTTCTTTCCTTCTTCTTCTTCTGCTTCTTCATCTTCTTCCTTTATCTTCTTCTTCTTTCTTTATCTTCTTCTTCTTTCTTTATCTTCTTCTTCTTCTTCTTCATCTTCTTCCTTTATCTTCTCCTGCCTGTTCTTCTTCTTCTTTATCTTCTTCTTCTTTCTTTATCTTCTCCTTCCTGTTCTTCTTCTTCTTCCTTTATCTTCTTCTTCTTTCTTTATCTTCTCCTTCCTGTTCTTCTTCTTCTTCCTTTATCTTCTTCTTCTTTCTTTATCTTCTCCTTCCTGTTCTTCTTCTTCTTTATCTTCTTCTTCTTTCTTTATCTTCTTCTTCCTGTTCTTCTTCTTCCTGTTGTTCATCTTCTTCCTGTTCTTCTTCTTCATCTTCTTCCTTTATCTTCATCTTCTTTCTTAATATTCTTCTTCTTCCTTTATCTTATTCTTCCTTTATCTTCTTCTTCTTCTTCTTCATCTTCTTCCTGTTGTTCATCTTCTTCTTCTTCTTCTTCTTCATCTTCTTCCTTTATCTTCTTCTCCTTCCTGTTCTTCTTCTTCCTGTTGTTCTTCTTCTGTATGTATTAGTAAAGTATTATTGTTATGTCAGACTTTATTGTGATGATTGAGTGTGTTAATGATTGTCCGATTGATTCCCCCAGGCACTCTAAGCAGCTGGGAGAGCGTCTGGCTGACCTGCACCTACACAACCAGAGACGCAGGGACAGACAGAACAAGGAACAGCAGACAGTTGGTAACTCACCTAGTCCATTGATTGATTGATTGATTGATTTTGGGGTAAAACAATTCATACAGTTTAAAACAAATTAGAAGTGTAACTTTCTCACATATACAACATCAGACTACTGCATGCCTTCACTCACCACTCTACTAAATGGATATGGAAAAAGGAGCTGATGTTCCTGTCATTTAAATGTAAACAGGAAAAGGAGCTGATGTTCCTGTCATTTAAATGTAAACAGGAAAAGGAGCTGATGTTCCTGTCATTTAAATGTAAACAGGAAAAGGAGCTGATGTTCCTGTCATTTAAATGTAAACAGGAAAAGGAGCTGATGTTCCTGTCATTTAAATGTAAACAGGAAAAGGAGCTGATGTTCCTGTCATTTAAATGTAAACAGGAAAAGGACCTGATGTTCCTGTCATTTAAATGTAAACAGGAAAAGGAGCTGATGTTCCTGTCATTTAAATGTAAACAGGAAAAGGAGCTGATGTTCCTGTCATTTAAATGTAATTAGGAAAAGGAGCTGATGTTCCTGTCATTTAAATGTAAACAGGAAAAGGACCTAATGTTCCTGTCATTTAAATGTAAACAGGAAAAGGAGCTGATGTTCCTGTCATTTAAATGTAAACAGGAAAAGGAGTTGATGTTCCTGTCATTTAAATGTAAACAGGAAAAGGAGCTGATGTTCCTGTCATTTAAATGTACACAGGAAAAGGAGCTGATGTTGCTGTCATTTAAATGTACACAGGAAAAGGAGCTGATGTTCCTGTCATTGACCAGTTTGGGTTCCAGGTTCCCACTTGCTGTGGATACCTCCCTCAGGTGAGCTACTATGCAACAGATCGTCTGATATTGGGAGACACAACTAGATTTCCACCTTTCCCCACTAGTGAATACGAGACTGGAATATGTGGTAACGTGGGATTTAAACTGTATGCTATAAATCTAAATAAAGATAGTTCCACACTCTATATACAGCTCCAAGTCTGGTTAAACCATCAATGTCTCTGTGCCTTCACCATGGGATTTAAAGACCAACTGGATGAGAAAAATGTCATTAAAAATAGGCAGGTTATCAGAGTTCCACTTTCTAACCTCTCTTAGTCTCTCTCTCTCTCTCTCATCAGGAGAATGAGTGGCAGAGTGACTGGGTAACATTCTACTCTCAGCACAGACTACAGCACCAACTCAACATGGTGGAGAAGTCTTATGGAGACAGAGAGGCCAGGGAACTATGGTCCCAGCTACAGGTAACTATGTAGCTAGGTAACTACAGGGAACTATGGTCCCAGCTACAGGTAACTATGTAACTAGGTAACTACAGGGAACTATGGTCCCAGCTACAGGTAATAATATAACTAGGTAACTACAGGTAACTATAGTACAAGCTACAGGTAACAATATAACTAGGTAACTACAGGTAACTATAGTATGGTATGTAACAATAACACAGACAACAGCACCAGCTCCATAAGGTTCTATACTATCTCCAATTCCAAACCAAGCCCTTACTCCTATGCCTTATGTACTTTTTCAGATCTGAGAGGACTTCATGGGTGATTGATCTTCTGTCTGATATATCCTCTCCTTAGCTGAAAATCCCTCAGCTATTTACCGACATGGAGGTGTTCCCCTCCCTGCTTCACGGGGACCTGTGGGGGGGAAACGTAGCAGAGTGTCCCGACGGCCCTGTCATTTTCGACCCCGCCTCCTTCTATGGCCACGCTGAGTACGAGCTGGGCATCGCCGGGATGTTCGGAGGGTTCAGCGACTCCTTCTACTCTGGGTACCACAACAAGATCCCCAAGGCCCCGGGGTTTGAGACGAGGAATCAGCTGTATCAACTGTTCCACTATCTGAACCACTGGAATCACTTTGGTGGAGGATACAGAGGGTCCTCGCTGAGGATCATGAAGGATCTGGTCAAATACTGACCACTGATCATATATGTACAGTAGCATGATGTACAACTACACTACCCATAATGCTCTGTAAAACATAGACACACCAATGACACTGACCAGCTTGAATGACCTCACACAGTCTTCCATCCAGAAGGGAACAAATCATTTTTGGGTCATAATATTAGGTATTTCGAAATGCAAGAAACAAGAAATATATGATCCTATGGTATAGAAGAGAGATTCCACAAAAACCATTCCATATTCCTCTTTATCTTGAAATGCTTGAAGAATAAAAAAAATGTTTGAGCTAACATTCCACAGCTGTTTGAAAGCAGAAGTGATTTTAATGCTCTAGTGTGAGACTAAACATAGAGTATTGCACATCCATTTGCTTAAATAAACATAACAGCAAGCAAGGTTGTGATCTGTTTGAGTTGTAACAGTTAGCTTTGTTAAAAGCTGTGTTAACACTAAGAATGCAATGCTAAATAAAGTACTGTACTTCCTGTTTCGTGACCAATATACACTACGGTTTGAATACCTCAATAAGGACAATGACCTAATAAAGGGCAGTATACACTGAGTTTACAAAACATTAAGAACACCTTCCTAATATTGAGTTGCGCCCCCCTTTTTGCCCCCAGGACAGCCTCAATTCGCCAGGCCACGGACTCTACAAGGTGTCAAATGTGTTCCACAGGGATACTGACTGATGTTGACTCCAATGCTTCCCACAGTTGTGTCCAGTTGGCTGTCCTTTGGGTGGTGGACCATTCTTGATACATTCTTGGAAAACCCAGCAGCGATGCAGTTCTTGACACAAACCGGTGCACCTGATACCTACTACCATACCAGGCACTTAAATTTGTCTTGCTCGTTCACCCTCTGAATGGCAACAGATACACAATCCATGTCTCAGTTGTCTCAAAGGCTTAAAAATTATATTGTTTAACCTGTCTCCTCTCCTTCATCGACACTGATTGAAGTGAATTTAACAGGTGACATCAATAAGGGATCATAGCTTTCACCTGGATTCACCTGGTCAGTCTATGTCATGGAAAGAGCAGGTGTTGTTAATGTTTTGTAGACTCAGTGTATTTTTATTTCTATTTTCATAATATACATGAGGTGAGATAATATTTCCACCTCTGAATAAGTCTGACGCGTGAACCTCTTTGGTGTGGCGCGTCCCTCATTAACGAAACGCTTTTTTGTCCCCAATCGCATAACGTACTGTAGGGTGTAGCAACGTGCAAACTTCACAACAGATAACAGACCTCGGCCACTGTGTGATCATCATTATCTGAAGTTATAATAATACATTTTCCGGACAGAATTTTCACAACTACAGGTATGCATTCATATGCCTACGATAACCAAATGTATGAGTTGTGTGTGTTCACTGATCACTCAAATGCTGTTTGATTTCTGTTGCAACATGCCAACCAACAGCACTAGCTAGTTAGCTAGCATCATTGGCTAGTATCGGCATGAATAGAACGCAAATCATTGACACACCCATGCTAGAAGTCACACCTTTCTCATCTAGCTATCAAAACTTCAAGGCAAGCTAGCTACACTTGCTAGCTATTATGTTGACGTGTGTTTTAAGCATTGGACAGTAGACATGCATATAACCAAGTGCATGAAATGTACCGGTAATCTAGGCATCTATAATGGCCCAGACCGACATGGATTCCGGGGAGGATGGAGGCGGCGGCGGGGAGCCCGAGGTGATCGCTAAAACCAGTGTCTTGGGAGGTTTTACCGAGAGCACTGAGATTCGAGCCCTGATCTCCAGCCTACCAGTGGTTCACGAGAACATCGTGACACTGGAGTCAGCCATCGAGAGGTTCCTCGGTGAGATTCATACTCTACATGTTTAGTCTGTTGTTGTTGTGGCCAAACTGATCCAGTCTTGCATGGAACAGTCTGTGGGCTTTAGGCCTAAATGCGTGTACCATCTACAGACATCAGTTTTAATATATTCATAACTTAGACATACCACAATCATAAGCAGGGAAAGAAAAGTCAACAACTTTATGTTGACCAGTTCTTTTTTTTCTACAGTGATAATGGACCGTTATCAGGAGCAGCCCCATCTTCTGGATCCACATCTGGGTAACACTACACACACACAGCACATCACATGCTATTCTGCTTTAGTGAAACATGGGCTTGTTAGGATAGCATGATGATGACAGTGTTTCTTTCCTGTGACCACAGAGTGGATGTTGAACCTGCTGTTGGAGCTCATCAGGAGTGAGCAGTCTCCTCCTCTACTGGTACACCTGGGCTTCAAATTCCTCTACATCATCTCCAAGGTAACTACAGGCATATGGATTCATCTACATCATCTCCAAGGTAACTACAGGCATATGGATTCATCTACATCATCTCCAAGGTAACTACAGACAGATGGATTCCTCTACATCATCTCCAAGGTAACTACAGGCAGATGGATTCCTCTACATCATCTCCAAGGTAACTACAGGCAGATGGATTCCTCTACATCATCTCCAAGGTAACTACAGGCAGATGGATTCCTCTACATCATCTTCAAGGTAACTACAGGCATATGGATTCCTCTACATCATCTCCAAGGTAACTACAGACAGATTGATTCATCTACATCATCTCCAAGGTAACTACAGACAGACAGATTAATCTCCAAGGTAACTACAGACAGATGGATTCATCTACATCTCCAAGGTAACTACAGACAGACAGATTAATCTCCAAGGTAACTACAGACAGATGGATTCATCTACATCATCTCCAAGGTAACTACAGACAGACGGATTCATCTCCAAGGTAACTACAGACAGATGGATTCATCTACATCTCCAAGGTAACTACAGACAGATGGATTCATCTCCAAGGTAACAACAGACAGACAGATTCATCTCCAAGGTAACTACAGACAGATGGATTCATCTCCAAGGTAACTACAGACAGATGGATTCATCTCCAAGGTAACTACAGACAGACGGATTAATCTCCAAGGTAACTACAGACAGATGGATTCATCTCCAAGGTAACTGCAGACAGATGGATTCATCTACATCTCCAAGGTAACTGCAGACAGGTGGATTCATCTACATCTCCAAGGTAACTGCAGACAGGTGGATTCATCTACATCTCCAAGGTAACTGCAGACAGGTGGATTCATCTACATCTCCAAGGTAACTGCAGACAGGCGGATTCATCTACATCTCCAAGGTAACTACAGACAGATGGATTCATCTACATCTCCAAGGTAACTACAGACAGATGGATTTATCTACATCTCCAAGGTAACTACAGACAGATGGATTCATCTCCAAGGTAACTACAGACAGATGGATTCATCTACATCTCCAAGGTAACTACAGACAGACAGATTAATCTCCAAGGTAACTACAGACAGACAGATTCATCTCCAAGGTAACTACAGACAGATGGATTAATCTCCAAGGTAACTACAGACAGATGGATTTATCTCCAAGGTAACTACAGACAGATGGATTCATCTACATCATCACACAGATAGTAAGAGTTCAGTTTGTGAAGCCCAGCGTTCTGATGTGTGTGTTGATTCAGTGGTGTCTTACCCTATGGCCTCTGGCTACAGTTAGAAGTGTGGTGGTATCTCAGCTTTCTCAGCCTGAGCAGTTGGGACAGACTCCTCTAACTCAGGTGTTTTTGTTTCGGCTAGGTGAGAGGGTATAAGATCTTCATGCAGCTCTTCCCCCATGAGGTGGCTGATGTCCAGCCAGTCCTGGACCTCCTGTGTCGACAGGACCCCAGAGACCCAGAGGTGAGCCTGAATTTCTTAGTTACGAGTCGTCAATAGAAGGTGGGCCTACCACGTCCTAGCCCAGTAGCTAATGTTAGACCCCCTGATTTCTCATGTTACAAGACCTCAATGGAAGGATAACTCTTTACTTGAAGGGTACCTTCATAAACTATACATTGATAAACATTACATTGCACATTCATAAGCAGAGTATCCATTGATTTTTACCCTCTTGTTGCTTTCTAGATTAGGCCTATAGGGATTCAACTGTTTACGTTCTAGATTAGGCCTATAGGGATTCAACTGTTTACGTTCTAGATTAGACCTATAGGGATTCAACTGTTTACTTTCTAGATTAGGCCTATAGGGATTCAACTGTTTACTTTCTAGATTAGGCCTATAGGGATTCAACTGTTTACTGTCTAGATTAGGCCTATAGGGATTCAACTGTTTACTGTCTAGATTAGGCCTATAGGGATTCAACTGTTTACTTTCTAGATTAGGCCCATAGGGATTCAACTGTTTACGTTCTAGATTAGGCCCATAGGGATTCAACTGTTTACTTTCTAGATTAGGCCTATAGGGATTCAACTGTTTACGTTCTAGATTAGGCCCATAGGGATTCAACTGTTTACTTTCTAGATTAGGCCCATAGGGATTCAACTGTTTACGTTCTAGATTAGGCCCATAGGGATTCAACTGTTTACGTTCTAGATTAGGCCTATAGGGATTCAACTGTTTACTTTCTAGATTAGGCCTATAGGGATTCAACTGTTTACTTTCTAGATTAGGCCTATAGGGATTCAACTGTTTACTTTCTAGATTAGGCCCATAGGGATTCAACTGTTTACTTTCTAGATTAGGCCTATAGGGATTCAACTGTTTACTTTCTAGATTAGGCCCATAGGGATTCAACTGTTTACTTTCTAGATTAGGCCCATAGGGATTCAACTGTTTACGTTCTAGATTAGGCCCATAGGGATTCAACTGTTTACTTTCTAGATTAGGCCCATAGGGATTCAACTGTTTACTTTCTAGATTAGGCCCATAGGGATTCAACTGTTTACGTTCTAGATTAGGCCCATAGGGATTCAACTGTTTACGTTCTAGATTAGGCCTATAGGGATTCAACTGTTTACTTTCTAGATTAGGCCTATAGGGATGTAACGGTTTACGTTCTAGATTAGGCCTATAGGGATTCAACTGTTTACTGTCTAGATTAGGCCTATAGGGATTCAACTGTTTACTTTCTAGATTAGGCCTATAGGGATGTAACGGTTTACGTTCTAGATTAGGCCTATAGGGATGTAACTGTTTACGTTCTAGATTAGGCCCATAGGGATTCAACTGTTTACGTTCTAGATTAGGCCCATAGGGATTCAACTGTTTATGTTCTAGATTAGGCCTATAGGGATTCAACTGTTTACGTTCTAGATTAGGCCTATAGGGATTCAACTGTTTACGTTCTAGATTAGGCCCATAGGGATTCAACTGTTTACTTTCTAGATTAGGCCTATAGGGATTCAACTGTTTACTGTCTAGATTAGGCCCATAGGGATTCAACTGTTTACTTTCTAGATTAGGCCCATAGGGATTCAACTGTTTACTTTCTAGATTAGGCCCATAGGGATTCAACTGTTTACTTTCTAGATTAGGCCTATAGGGATTCAACTGTTTACTGTCTAGATTAGGCCCATAGGGATTCAACTGTTTACTGTCTAGATTAGGCCCATAGGGATTCAACTGTTTACTTTCTAGATTAGGCCCATAGGGATTCAACTGTTTACTGTCTAGATTAGGCCCATAGGGATTCAACTGTTTACGTTCTAGATTAGGCCCATAGGGATGTAACTGTTTACTGTCTAGATTAGGCCTATAGGGATTCAACTGTTTACTGTCTAGATTAGGCCCATAGGGATTCAACTGTTTACTTTCTAGATTAGGCCTATAGGGATGTAACTGTTTACGTTCTAGATTAGGCCCATAGGGATGTAACTGTTTACTGTCTAGATTAGGCCCATAGGGATGTAACTGTTTACTGTCTAGATTAGGCCCATAGGGATTCAACTGTTTACTTTCTAGATTAGGCCTATAGGGATGTAACTGTTTACTGTCTAGATTAGGCCCATAGGGATGTAACTGTTTACTGTCTAGATTAGGCCCATAGGGATGTAACTGTTTACTGTCTAGATTAGGCCCATAGGGATGTAACTGTTTACTGTCTAGATTAGGCCCATAGGGATGTAACTGTTTACTGTCTAGATTAGGCCCATAGGGATTCAACTGTTTACTTTCTAGATTAGGCCCATAGGGATTCAACTGTTTACTTTCTAGATTAGGCCCATAGGGATGTAACTGTTTACTGTCTAGATTAGGCCCATAGGGATGTAACTGTTTACTGTCTAGATTAGGCCCATAGGGATGTAACTGTTTACTGTCTAGATTAGGCCCATAGGGATGTAACTGTTTACTGTCTAGATTAGGCCCATAGGGATTCAACTGTTTACTGTCTAGATTAGGCCCATAGGGATGTAACTGTTTACTGTCTAGATTAGGCCCATAGGGATTCAACTGTTTACTGTCTAGATTAGGCCCATAGGGATTCAACTGTTTACTGTCTAGATTAGGCCTATAGGGATTCAACTGTTTACTGTCTAGATTAGGCCTATAGGGATTCAACTGTTTACTGTCTAGATTAGGCCCATAGGGATTCAACTGTTTACGTTCTAGATTAGGCCCATAGGGATTCAACTGTTTACGTTCTAGATTAGGCCCATAGGGATTCAACTGTTTACTGTCTAGATTAGGCCCATAGGGATTCAACTGTTTACGTTCTAGATTAGGCCCATAGGGATTCAACTGTTTACGTTCTAGATTAGGCCCATAGGGATTCAACTGTTTACGTTCTAGATTAGGCCCATAGGGATTCAACTGTTTACTGTCTAGATTAGGCCCATAGGGATTCAACTGTTTACCTTCTAGATTAGGCCCATAGGGATTCAACTGTTTACGTTCTAGATTAGGCCCATAGGGATTCAACTGTTTACCTTCTAGATTAGGCCCATAGGGATTCAACTGTTTACGTTCTAGATTAGGCCCATAGGGATTCAACTGTTTACGTTCTAGATTAGGCCCATAGGGATTCAACTGTTTACGTTCTAGATTAGGCCCATAGGGATTCAACTGTTTACGTTCTAGATTAGGCCCATAGGGATTCAACTGTTTACGTTCTAGATTAGGCCCATAGGGATTCAACTGTTTACGTTCTAGATTAGGCCCATAGTGATTCAACTGTTTACGTTCTAGATTAGGCCCATAGGTATGTAACGGTTTATTGTCTAGATTAGGCCCATAGGGATGTAACTGTTTACGTTCTAGATTAGGCCTATAGGGATTCAACTGTTTACGTTCTAGATTAGGCCCATAGGGATTTAACGGTTTATTGTCTAGATTAGGCCCATAGGGATTCAACTGTTTACTGTCTAGATTAGGCCCATAGGGATTCAACTGTTTACGTTCTAGATTAGGCCTATAGGGATTCAACTGTTTACTGTCTAGATTAGGCCCATAGGGATTCAACTGTTTACTTTCTAGATTAGGCCCATAGGGATTCAACTGTTTACTGTCTAGATTAGGCCTATAGGGATTCAACTGTTTACTTTCTAGATTAGGCCCATAGGGATTCAACTGTTTACTTTCTAGATTAGGCCTATAGGGATTCAACTGTTTACGTTCTAGATTAGGCCTATAGGGATTCAACTGTTTACTGTCTAGATTAGGCCTATAGGGATGTAACGGTTTACGTTCTAGATTAGGCCCATAGGGATTCAACTGTTTACGTTCTAGATTAGGCCTATAGGGATTCAACTGTTTACTGTCTAGATTAGGCCCATAGGGATTCAACTGTTTACTTTCTAGATTAGGCCCATAGGGATTCAACTGTTTACTGTCTAGATTAGGCCTATAGGGATTCAACTGTTTACTTTCTAGATTAGGCCCATAGGGATTCAACTGTTTACTTTCTAGATTAGGCCTATAGGGATTCAACTGTTTACGTTCTAGATTAGGCCTATAGGGATTCAACTGTTTACTGTCTAGATTAGGCCCATAGGGATTCAACTGTTTACTGTCTAGATTAGGCCCATAGGGATTCAACTGTTTACTGTCTAGATTAGGCCCATAGGGATTCAACTGTTTACTGTCTAGATTAGGCCCATAGGGATTCAACTGTTTACTGTCTAGATTAGGCCTATAGGGATTCAACTGTTTACTTTCTAGATTAGGCCCATAGGGATTCAACTGTTTACTTTCTAGATTAGGCCCATAGGGATGTAACGGTTGACTTCCAAGTTGTTTAATGTATTATATGAAGTGACATGTTTGTCTTTGTATTGTCCCTGTCTGTATCTTGTTATGGTTACGTGCTTCGTTACCAACAGGTGTGGATTTACAGTGAAATGCTGACTTACAGGCCCTTCCCAACAATACAGAGAGAAAATAGAGAAAATAAAGTAAAACACGTAATAATAACTACACAATGAGTAACGATAACTTCGCTATATACACAGGGTACGAGTACTGAGTCAATAATAACTATGCTATATACACAGGGTACGACTACTGAGTCAATAATAACTATGCTATATACACAGTGTACGAGTACTGAGTCAATAATAACTATGCTATATTCACAGGGTACGAGTACTGAGTCAATAATAACTATGCTATATTCACAGGGTACGAGTACTGAGTCAATAATAACTATGCTATATACACAGTGTACGAGTACTGAGTCAATAATAACTATGCTATATACACAGTGTACGAGTACTGAGTCAATAATAACTATGCTATATACACAGGGTACGAGTACTGAGTCAATAATAACTATGCTATATACACAGTGTACGAGTACTGAGTCAATAATAACTATGCTATATACACAGGGTACGAGTACTGAGTCAATAATAACTATGCTATATACACAGGGTACGAGTACTGAGTCAATAATAACTATGCTATATACACAGGGTACGAGTACTGAGTCTATAATAACTATGCTATATACACAGGGTACGAGTACTGAGTCAATAATAACTATGCTATATACACAGTGTACGAGTACTGAGTCTATAATAACTATGCTATATACACAGGGTACGAGTACTGAGTCTATAATAACTATGCTATATACACAGGGTACGAGTACTGAGTCAATAATAACTATGCTATATACACAGGGTACGAGTACTGAGTCAATCATAACTTCGCTATATACACAGGGTACGAGTACTGAGTCAATGTGCAGAGGAACGAGGTAATTGAGGTAGATATGTACGTATAACTAGGAATAAAGACACCTAGACAACAGGGTAGATAATTAACAGTAACAGCAGCATATATGATGAGTCAAAAAAGGTCAATGCAGAAAGTCCTGGTATCTATTGGTTAACTATTCAACTAACTATTTAGCAGTATTATGACTTGGGGGTAGAAGTTGTTCAGGGTCCTGTTGGTTCCAGACTTTGTGCATCGGTACCACTTCCCGTGCGGTAGCAGAGAGAACAGTCTATGACTTGGGTGGCTGGAGTCTTTGACAATTTTTAGGGCCTTCCTCTGACACCGCCTGGTATAGAGGTCCTGGATGGCAGGGAGCTCAGCCCCAGTGATGTACTGGGCCGTACTCACTACCCTCTGTAGCGCCAAGCAGTTGCCATACCAAGCGGTGATGCAGCCAGTTAAGATGCTCTCAATGGTGCAGCTGTAGAACCTTTTGAGGATCTGAGGGCCCATGACAAATCTTTTCAGCCTCCTGAGGGGGAAGAGGCATTGTCGTGCCCTCTTCACGACTGTGTTGGTGTGTGTGGACCATGATAGATTCTTAGTGATGTGGACACATGAGGGACTTGGAGCTCTCGACCCGCTCCAGTACAGCCAGGTCCATGTAAATGGGGGCGTGGCTCAGCCATCTATGTAAATGGGGGCGTGGCTCAGCCTTCCGTTTCCTGTAGTCCACAATCAGCTCCTTTGTCTTTCTGACGTTGAGGGAGAGGTTGTTGTCCTGGCACCACACCGCCGGGTCTCTGACCTCCCTATAGGCTTCCTCAACGTTGAGGGAGAGGTTGTTGTCCTGGCACCACACCGCCAGGTCTCTGACCTCCCTATAGGCTTCCTCAACGTTGTAGGACAGGTTGTCGTCCTGGCACCACACCGCCGGGTCTCTGACCTCCCTATAGGCTTCCTCAACGTTGAGGAAGAGGTTGTTGTCCTGGCACCACACTGTCAGGTCTCTGACCTCCCTATAGGCTTCCTCAACGTTGAGGAAGAGGTTGTTGTCCTGGCACCACACCGCCAGGTCTCTGACCTCCTCCCTATAGGCTGTTTCATCGTCGTCGGTGTTCAGGCCTACCACCGTTGTCTCGTCTGACAAACGTTAGTATGGTGTTGTCGTGCGTGGCCATGCAGTCGTGGGTGAACAAGGAGTACAGGAGGTATAGAAGTGTGCACCCCTGAGGGGCCCCTGTGTTGAGGGTCAGCGTGGTGGATGTGTTGTTGCCTACTCTCACAGTTCAATACATTCAACTCAAGTGTTTCTCTCCTTGCCCCTTCCTGTCAGACCTGGGAGACCCGCTACATGCTGCTGCTGTGGCTGTCCATGACCTGTCTGATACCCTTTGACCTCTAACCCTAACCCTCTCTTTCTGCCCCTTGTGTTAGACCTGGGAGACCCGCTACATGCTGCTGCTGTGGCTGTCCATGACCTGTCTGATACCCTTTGACCTCTCCCGTCTTGACGGTCACCTGACCTCTGACCCCAGCCAGACCAGAGAACCAATCATGGACCGCATCCTGGCTATCGCCAAGGTAACTAATTCTAGACTCTCCTGCCTTGGTCAGTGTTCAGTGGTGTCCTCCCAGATCCAGTCCCTGTATGATGTATTGAGTGTGTAACTAACCCCTGGTCTGTTGTTATTTCCAGTCCCTGTATGATGTATTGAGTGTGTAACTAACCCCAGGTCTGTTGTTATTTCCAGTCCCTGTATGATGTATTGAGTGTGTAACTAACCCCTGGTCTGTTGTTATTTCCAGTCCCTGTATGATGTATTGAGTGTGTAACTAACCCCTGGTCTGTTGTTATTTCCAGTCCCTGTATGATGTATTGAGTGTGTAACTAACCCCTGGTCTGTTGTTATTTCCAGTCCCTGTATGATGTATTGAGTGTGTAACTAACCCCTGGTCTGTTGTTATTTCCAGACCCTGTATGATGTATTGAGTGTGTAACTAACCCCTGGTCTGTTGTTATTTCCAGTCCTACCTGATGGTCACTGATAAGTCCAGGGATGCTGCTTCTGTGTTGGTATCAAAGTAAGTATTCAACTTCATTGTTTAAATAAAAAGGCAACAACATTTGTGATGCGTTTCATGTTTTACCCAGAAGAGGGCGTTCTTGTACTTGAAGATGAATAGGTTCATACCGAGGCGTCCCACACACACACACACACACACACACACACACACACACACACACACACACACACACACACACACACAGAGCTTACTGAGTGGTCCTAGTGTGTTGTCATCTAACTGTCTGTGTTTACTGAGGGGTCCTGGTGTGTTGTCATCTAACTGTCTGTGTTTACAGTTTACTGAGTGGTCCTAGCCTGTTGTCATCTAACTGTCTGTGTTTACAGTTTACTGAGGGGTCCTAGTGTGTTGTCATCTAACTGTCTGTGTTTACAGTTTACTGAGTGGTCCTAGCCTGTTGTCATCTAACTGTCTGTGTTTACTGAGTGGTCCTAGTGTGTTGTCATCTGTCTGTGTTTACAGTTTACTGAGTGGTCCTAGTGTGTTGTCATCTAACTGTCTGTGTTTACTGAGTGGTCCTAGTGTGTTGTCATCTAACTGTCTGTGTTTACAGTTTACTGAGTGGTCCTAGCCTGTTGTCATCTGTCTGTGTTTACAGTTTACTGAGTGGTCCTAGCCTGTTGTCACCTGTCTGTGTTTACTGAGTGGTCCTAGTGTGTTGTCATCTAACTGTCTGTGTTTACAGTTTACTGAGGGGTCCTAGTGTGTTGTCATCTGTCTGTGTTTACTGAGTGGTCCTAGTGTGTTGTCATCTAACTGTCTGTGTTTACAGTTTACTGAGTGGTCCTAGTGTGTTGTCATCTAACTGTCTGTGTTTACTGAGGGGTCCTAGTGTGTTGTCATCTGTCTGTGTTTACTGAGGGGTCCTAGTGTGTTGTCATCTGTCTGTGTTTATAGTTTACTGAGTGGTCCTGGTGTGTTGTCATCTGTCTGTCTGTGTTTACAGTTTACTGAGTGGTCCTAGTGTGTTGTCATCTAACTGTCTGTGTTTACTGAGGGGTCCTAGTGTGTTGTCATCTGTCTGTCTGTGTTTACAGTTTACTGAGTGGTCCTAGTGTGTTGTCATCTAACTGTCTGTGTTTACTGAGGGGTCCTAGTGTGTTGTCATCTGTCTGTGTTTACTGAGTGGTCCTAGTGTGTTGTCATCTAACTGTCTGTGTTTACTGAGTGGTCCTAGTGTGTTGTCATCTGTCTGTGTTTACAGTTTACTGAGTGGTCCTAGTGTGTTGTCATCTAACTGTCTGTGTTTACTGAGGGGTCCTAGTGTGTTGTCATCTGTCTGTGTTTACAGTTTACTGAGTGGTCCTAGTGTGTTGTCATCTGTCTGTGTTTACAGTTTACTGAGTGGTCCTAGCCTGTTGTCACCTGTCTGTGTTTACAGTTTACTGAGTGGTCCTGGTGTGTTGTCATCTAACTGTCTGTGTTTACAGTTTACTGAGTGGTCCTAGTGTGTTGTCATCTAACTGTCTGTGTTTACAATTTACTGAGTGGTCCTAGTGTGTTGTCATCTGTCTGTGTTTACTGAGGGGTCCTAGCCTGTTGTCATCTAACTGTCTGTGTTTATAGTTTACTGAGGGGTCCTAGTGTGTTGTCATCTAACTGTCTGTGTTTACTGTTTACTGAGGGGTCCTAGTGTGTTGTCATCTGTCTGTGTTTACAGTTTACTGAGTGGTCCTGGTGTGTTGTCATCTAACTGTCTGTGTTTACAGTTTACTGAGTGGTCCTAGTGTGTTGTCATCTGTCTGTGTTTACTGAGTGGTCCTAGTGTGTTGTCATCTAACTGTCTGTGTTTACTGAGTGGTCCTAGTGTGTTGTCATCTAACTGTCTGTGTTTACTGAGTGGTCCTAGTGTGTTGTCATCTGTCTGTGTTTACAGTTTACTGAGTGGTCCTGGTGTGTTGTCATCTGTCTGTGTTTACAGTTTACTGAGTGGTCCTAGTGTGTTGTCATCTAACTGTCTGTGTTTACAGTTTACTGAGTGGTCCTAGTGTGTTGTCATCTGTCTGTGTTTACTGAGTGGTCCTGGTGTGTTGTCATCTAACTGTCTGTGTTTACTGAGTGGTCCTAGTGTGTTGTCATCTAACTGTCTGTGTTTACAGTTTACTGAGGGGTCCTAGTGTGTTGTCATCTAACTGTCTGTGTTTACAGTTTACTGAGTGGTCCTAGTGTGTTGTCATCTGTCTGTGTTTACAGTTTACTGAGTGGTCCTAGTGTGTTGTCATCTAACTGTCTGTGTTTACAGTTTACTGAGTGGTCCTGGTGTGTTGTCATCTAACTGTCTGTGTTTACTGAGTGGTCCTAGTGTGTTGTCATCTAACTGTCTGTGTTTACAGTTTACTGAGGGGTCCTAGTGTGTTGTCATCTAACTGTCTGTGTTTACAGTTTACTGAGTGGTCCTAGTGTGTTGTCATCTAACTGTCTGTGTTTACAGTTTACTGAGTGGTCCTAGCCTGTTGTCATCTAACTGTCTGTGTTTACTGAGTGGTCCTAGTGTGTTGTCATCTGTCTGTGTTTACTGTTTACTGAGGGGTCCTAGCCTGTTGTCATCTAACTGTCTGTGTGTGTAGGTTTGTGACACGTCCCGATGTGAAGCTGAAGCGACTAGGAGACTTCCTGGACTGGAGTCTGACCACCATCTCCCAGGCCAGTGACCAGACCATGGGAGGTACTGTAATCCTGGACGGGGCCCTGCAGTCTCTGGTATGACACACACACACACAGTTTGTCTGTCCTCGAGAGTGTGTGTGTGGGTTGCAGTGACCAGGCCTAGTTTACAAGAGCCTACATGTACGGCTGCCATGTTTGTGGGAGATCAGAGCCTCTGTGGGTTTGGCAGGTTGGCAGGTGTTTAGTGCTGCACCTGTTGTCAGTGTTTTATGACTGAGGGACGGAACATGAAGACACGCCTCTGGTGGTAATTAGCTAGCCTGGTCACAGACCTGTTTTAGGAACTGGTATCCCAGGTCCCCAGGGGTTGGCTATACAGCCCAAACAGATCTGGGATCAGTGTAGTAGTATATAGATATACTGTTGGTAGTCATTACTTTACCAGTGTAGTAGTAGTATATAGATATACTGCTGGTAGTCATTACTTTACCAGTGTAGTAGTAGTAGTAGTATATAGATATACTGTTGGTAGTCATTACTTTACCAGTGTAGTAGTATATAGATATACTGCTGGTAGTCATTACTTTACCAATGTAGTAGTAGTAGTATATAGATATACTGTTGGTAGTCATTACTTTACCAGTGTAGTAGTAGTATATAGATATACTGTTGGTAGTCATTACTTTACCAGTGTAGTAGTATATAGATATACTGCTGGTAGTCATTACTTTACCAGTGTAGTAGTAGTAGTAGTATATATATATACTGTTGGTAGTCATTACTTTACCAGTGTAGTAGTAGTAGTAGTATATAGATATACTGCTGGTAGTCATTACTTTACCAGTGTAGTAGTGTATATAGATATACTGCTGGTAGTCATTACTTTACCAGTGTAGTAGTAGTATATAGATATACTGCTGGTAGTCATTACTTTACCAGTGTAGTAGTGTATATAGATATACTGCTGGTAGTCATTACTTTACCAGTGTAGTAGTGTATATAGATATACTGCTGGTAGTCATTACTTTACCAGTGTAGTAGTAGTATATAGATATACTGCTGGTAGTCATTACTTTGCCAGTGTAGTAGTATATAGATATACTGCTGGTAGTCATTACTTTACCAGTGTAGTAGTAGTCTATAGATATACTGCTGGTAGTCATTACTTTAACAGTGTAGTAGTAGTATATAGATATACTGCTGGTAGTCATTACTTTACCAGTGTAGTAGTAGTAGTAGTAGTATATAGATATACTGCTGGTAGTCATTACTTTACCAGTGTAGTAGTAGTATATAGATATACTGCTGGTAGTCATTACTTTACCAGTTTAGTAGTAGTATATAGATATACTGCTGGTAGTCATTACTTTACCAGTGTAGTAGTAGTATATAGATATACTGCTGGTAGTCATTACTTTACCAGTGTAGTAGTAGTATATAGATATACTGCCGGTAGTCATTACTTTACCAGTGTAGTAGTAGTATATAGATATACTGCTGGTAGTCATTACTTTACCAGTGTAGTAGTAGTAGTATATAGATATACTGCTGGTAGTCATTACTTTACCAGTGTAGTAGTATATAGATATACTGCTGGTAGTCATTACTTTACCAGTGTAGTAGTATATAGACATACTGCTGGTAGTCATTACTTTACCAGTGTAGTAGTATATAGATATTATACTGGTAGTCATTACTTTAACAGTGTAGTAGTATATAGATATACTGCTGGTAGTCATTACTTTACCAGTGTAGTAGTAGTATATAGATATACTGCTGGTAGTCATTACTTTACCAGTGTAGTAGTAGTATATAGATATTATACTGGTAGTCATTACTTTACCAGTGTAGTAGTAGTATATAGATATACTGCTGGTAGTCATTACTTTACCAGTGTAGTAGTAGTATATAGATATAGTGCTGGTAGTCATTACTTTACCAATAGAGGTGCTATGGCCCACCTGCCCACACTAATCCCCAGTCACTCACTCTCTTCCACTTTGTCTTAATGTCCTATAGTTGTGGTTTCACCAACCACCTTGATATAACAGTGTATTTTAGTAGATTTTTCTCCAGGTCAACTCTTGTGTTGCGTCAGTCTAAGTAGCTAATTTAATGCAACCCTCAAGCGAGCAGTGTATCAAAGGAACATTATTGGCGTTGAAAGTGGCGCTACGTGTTTACGGAACAGTCTCTCCTTCTCTCTGTGCTCTGTAATATGACTGGGAGGGGAAACCGGCTTGTCTCTCTCTCTCTCTCTATGTGGCGCTCAGAGCGTTTAAAACTGGCTCTGTGTGTTCTGACGGCCCCGAGGGGCTTCAACGGGCTCTAGTAAGATCTTTGTTTTGCACAGTTACGTTTTGAATTTGGCCAATGCAGCAAAAAACACTAAAGAGCCGCTGAGAAATGGGGAGTGAGAACTGAGACTGAGAGAATGGGGAGTGAGAAAAGAGACTGAGAGAATGGGGAGTGAGAACAGAGACTGAGAGAATGGGGAGTGAGAAAAGAGACTGAGAGAATGGGGAGTGAGAACAGAGACTGAGAGAATGGGGAGTGAGAACAGAGACTGAGAGAATGGGGAGTGAGAACAGAGACTGAGAGAATGGGGAGTGAGAACAGAGACTGAGAGAATGGGGAGTGAGAAAAGAGACTGAGAGAATGGGGAGTGAGAACAGAGACTGAGAGAATGGGGAGTGAGAACAGAGACTGAGAGAATGGGGAGTGAGAACAGAGACTGAGAGAATGGGGAGTGAGAAAAGAGACTGAGAGAATGGGGAGTGAGAAAAGAGACTGAGAGAATGGGGAGTGAGAACAGAGACTGAGAGAATGGGGAGTGAGAACAGAGACTGAGAGAATGGGGAGTGAGAACAGAGACTGAGAGAATGGGGAGTGAGAACAGAGACTGAGAGAATGGGGAGTGAGAACAGAGACTGAGAGAATGGGGAGTGAGAACAGAGACTGAGAGAATGGGGAGTGAGAACAGAGACTGAGAGAATGGGGAGTGAGAAAAGAGACTGAGAAATGGGGAGTGAGAGAAGAGACTGAGAGAATGGGGAGTGAGAAAAGAGACTGAGAGAATGGGGAGTGAGAGAAGAGACTGAGAGAATGGGGAGTGAGAAAAGAGACTGAGAGAATGGGGAGTGAGAAAAGAGACTGAGAGAATGGGGAGTGAGAGAAGAGACTGAGAGAATGGGGAGTGAGAGAAGAGACTGAGAGAATGGGGAGTGAGAAAAGAGACTGAGAGAATGGGGAGTGAGAAAAGAGACTGAGAGAATGGGGAGTGAGAAAAGAGACTGAGAGAATGGGGAGTGAGAAAAGAGACTGAGAGAATGGGGAGTGAGAAAAGAGACTGAGAGAATGGGGAGTGAGAGAAGAGACTGAGAGAATGGGGAGTGAGAAAAGAGACTGAGAGAATGGGGAGTGAGAAAAGAGACTGAGAGAATGGGGAGTGAGAAAAGAGACTGAGAGAATGGGGAGTGAGAAAAGAGACTGAGAGAATGGGGAGTGAGAGAAGAGACTGAGAGAATGGGGAGTGAGAGAAGAGACTGAGAGAATGGGGAGTGAGAGAAGAGACTGAGAGAATGGGGAGTGAGAAAAGAGACTGAGAGAATGGGGAGTGAGAGAAGAGACTGAGAGAATGGGGAGTGAGAGAAGAGACTGAGAGAATGGGGAGTGAGAAAAGAGACTGAGAGAATGGGGAGTGAGAAAAGAGACTGAGAGAATGGGGAGTGAGAGAAGAGACTGAGAGAATGGGGAGTGAGAAATGAGACTGAGAAATGGTTTAGAAGAGAAGACCTTTATCAAACGGCAGTCCTCACTGCAACATGTAATGACATCCAGAAGGGAGAGGTTAGTGGTGATTTAATCCCAGACTACATCCAGAAGGTTGAGGTTAGTGGTGATTTAATCCCAGACTACATCCAGAAGGTTGAGGTTAGTGGTGATTTAATCCCAGACTACATGTAATGACATCCAGAAGGTTGAGGTTAGTGGTGATTTAATCCCAGACTACATCCAGAAGGTTGAGGTTAGTGGTGATTTAATCCCAGACTACATCCAGAAGGTTGAGGTTAGTGGTGATTTAATCCCAGACTACATGTAATGACATCCAGAAGGTTGAGGTTAGTGGTGATTTAATCCCAGACTACATCCAGAAGGTTGAGGTTAGTGGTGATTTAATCCCAGACTACATCCAGAAGGTTGAGGTTAGTGGTGATTTAATCCCAGACTACATCCAGAAGGTTGAGGTTAGTGGTGATTTAATCCCAGACTACATCCAGAAGGGAGAGGTTAGTGGTGATTTTAATCCCAGACTACATCCAGAAGGGAGAGGTTAGTGGTGATTTAATCCCAGACTACATCCAGAAGGGAGAGGTTAGTGGTGATTTAATCCCAGACTACATCCAGAAGGTTGAGGTTAGTGGTGATTTAATCCCAGACTACATCCAGAAGGTTGAGGTTAGTGGTGATTTAATCCCAGACTACATCCAGAAGGTTGAGGTTAGTGGTGATTTAATCCCAGACTACATCCAGAAGGTTGAGGTTAGTGGTGATTTAATCCCAGACTACATCCAGAAGGTTGAGGTTAGTGGTGATTTAATCCCAGACTACATCCAGAAGGGAGAGGTTAGTGGTGATTTAATCCCAGACTACATCCAGAAGGTTGAGGTTAGTGGTGATTTAATCCCAGACTACATCTAGAAGGTTGAGGTTAGTGGTGATTTAATCCCAGACTACATCCAGAAGGGAGAGGTTAGTGGTGATTTAATCCCAGACTACATCCAGAAGGGAGAGGTTAGTGGTGATTTTAATCTCAGACTACATCCAGAAGGGAGAGGTTAGTGGTGATTTTAATCCCAGACTACATCCAGAAGGTTGAGGTTAGTGGTGATTTAATCCCAGACTACATGTAATGACATCCAGAAGGTTGAGGTTAGTGGTGATTTAATCCCAGACTACATGTAATGACATCCAGAAGGGAGAGGTTAGTGGTGATTTTAATCCCAGACTACATCCAGAAGGTTGAGGTTAGTGGTGATTTAATCCCAGACTACATCCAGAAGGGAGAGGTTAGTGGTGATTTAATCCCAGACTACATCCAGAAGGGAGAGGTTAGTGGTGATTTAATCCCAGACTACATGTAATGACATCCAGAAGGGAGAGGTTAGTGGTGATTTTAATCCCAGACTACATCCAGAAGGTTGAGGTTAGTGGTGATTTAATCCCAGACTACATCCAGAAGGGAGAGGTTAGTGGTGATTTAATCCCAGACTACATGTAATGACATCCAGAAGGTTGAGGTTAGTGGGGATTTAATCCCAGGCTACATCCAGAAGGTTGAGGTTAGTGGTGATTTAATCCCAGACTACATGTAATGACATCCAGAAGGTTGAGGTTAGCGGTGATTTAATCTCAGACTACATCCAGAAGGTTGAGGTTAGTGGTGATTTAATCCCAGACTACATGTAATGACATCCAGAAGGTTGAGGTTAGTGGTGATTTAATCCCAGACTACATCTAGAAGGTTGAGGTTAGTGGTGATTTAATCCCAGACTACATCCAGAAGGTTGAGGTTAGCGGTGATTTAATCCCAGACTACATGTAATGACATCCAGAAGGTTGGGGTTAGTGGTGATTTAATCCCAGACTACATCCAGAAGGTTGAGGTTAGTGGTGATTTAATCCCAGACTACATCCAGAAGGTTGAGGTTAGTGGTGATTTAATCCCAGACTACATGTAATGACATCCAGAAGGTTGAGGTTAGTGGTGATTTAATCCCAGACTACATCTAGAAGGTTGAGGTTAGTGGTGATTTAATCCCAGACTACATCCAGAAGGTTGAGGTTAGCGGTGATTTAATCCCAGACTACATGTAATGACATCCAGAAGGTTGGGGTTAGTGGTGATTTAATCCCAGACTACATCCAGAAGGTTGAGGTTAGTGGTGATTTAATCCCAGACTACATCCAGAAGGTTGAGGTTAGTGGTGATCTCACTCTCAAAAGGGGAGGAGCCACAACATTATGAACAAAACAGGTGTTGGAATTTCACCATTTAAAATGAAAATGTATTATTTCGATCTCATCCACGATATTGATGTTGTTGCTCTCTCTCTCCTCTCTCTCTTCTCTCTCCTGTCTCTCCTATCTCTCTCTCTCCTATCTCTCTCTCTCCTGTCTCTCTCTCTCCTGTCTCCTGTTTCACCTCTCTCTCCTCTCTCTCCTTTCTCTCTCTCTCCTCTCTCTCCTTTCTCTCCTCTCTCTCCTTTCTCTCTCTCTCCTGTCTCTCCTGTCTCTCTCCTGTCTCTCTCTCTCCTGTCTCTCCTCTCTCTCCTCTCTTCTGTCTCTCTCTCCTGTCTCACCTCTCACATGTCTCACCTCTCTCTCCTCTCTCTTCTGTCTCACCTCTCTTATGTCTCACCTCTCTCTCCTCTCTTCTGTCTCTCTCTCCTGTCTCACCTCTCACATGTCTCACCTCTCTCTCCTCTCTCTTCTGTCTCACCTCTCTTATGTCTCACCTCTCTCTCCTCTCTCTTCTGTCTCTCTCTTCTGTCTCACCTCTCTTATGTCTCACCTCTCTCTCCTCTCTCTTTTGTCTCTCTCTCCTGTCTCACCTCTCTTATGTCTCACCTCTGTCTTCTAGGCCCAGCTATTCAAGCATGGCAAGAGAGATGACTTCCTCCAGTACGGTAAGAATGTCCTTCAATAGTTGCTTTTTAATCAGCAATTTGACTTTATCCATTGTGATAAGTAGTTGTCTTACCTCCTTCATCCATTGTGATAAGTAGTTGTCTTATCTCCTTTATCCACTGTGATAAGTAGTTGTCTCACATCCTTTATCCATTGTGATAAGTAGTTGTCTTACCTCCTTTATCGATTGTGATAAGTAGTTGTCTTACCTCCTTCATCCATTGTGATAAGTAGTTGTCTTATCTCCTTTATCCATTGTGATAAGTAGTTGTCTTACCTCCTTCATCCATTGTGATAAGTAGTTGTCTTACCTCCTTCATCCATTGTGATAAGTAGTTGTCTTACCTCCTTTATCCATTGTGATAAGTAGTTGTCT
>NC_092158.1:87157731-87214827 GCF_045791955.1 Oncorhynchus clarkii lewisi
AAAAAGAAACGTCCTCTTACTGTCAATTGCGTTTATTTTCAGCCAACTTAACTTAATGTGTAAATATTTGTATGAACATAACAAGATTCAACAACTGAGAGAACAAGTTCCACAGACACGTGACTAACAGAAATGTAATAATGTGTCCCTGAACAAAGGGGGGGGGGTCAAAATCAAAAGTAACAGTCATCATCTGGTGTGGCCACCAGCTGCATTAAGTACTGCAGTGCATCCCCTCCTCATGGACTGCACCATATTGACCAGTTATTGATGTGAGATGTTACCCCACACTTCCACCAGGCATCTGCAAGTTCCCAGACATTTCTGTGGGGAATGGCCCTAGCCCTCACCCTCCGATCCAACAGCTCCCAGACGTGCTCAACGGGATTTAGATCTGGGTTCTTCGCTGGCCATGGCAGAGCACTGACATTCCTGTCTTGCAGGAACTCACGCACAGAACGAGCAGTATGTCTGGTGGCATTGTCATGCTGGAGGGTCATGTCAGGATGAGCCTGCAGGAAGGGTACCACATGAGGGAGGAGGATGTATTCCCTGTAACGCACAGCGTTGGGATTGCCTGCAATGACAACAAGCTCAGTCCGATGATGCTGTGACACACCGCCCTAGACCATGACGGACCCTCCACCTCCAAATCGATCCCGCTCCAGAGTACAGGCCTCAGTGTAACGCTCATTCCTTTGACGATATTTGTGAATCCGACCATCACCCCTGGTGAGACACAACTGCTCCTCGTCAGTGAAGAGCACTTTTTGCCAGTCCTGTCTGGTCCAGCGACGGTGGGTTCTGGCCCTTAGGCGACGTTGTTGCCGGTGATGTCTGGTGAGGACCTGCCTTACAACAGACCTACAAGCCCTCAGTCCAGCCTCTCTCAGCCTATTGCGGACAGTCTGAGCACTGATGGAGGGATTGTGTGTTCCTGGTGTAACTCAGTCAGTTGTTATTGCCATCCTGTACCTGTCCAGCAGGTGTGATGTTCGGATGTACCGATCCTGTGCAGGTGTTG
This sequence comes from Oncorhynchus clarkii lewisi, assembly GCF_045791955.1. Taxonomy (NCBI): domain Eukaryota; kingdom Metazoa; phylum Chordata; class Actinopteri; order Salmoniformes; family Salmonidae; genus Oncorhynchus; species Oncorhynchus clarkii. The sequence continues at coordinate 87,158,756 of NC_092158.1, forward strand.
TTACATGTGGTCTGCCACTGCGAGGAAGATCAGCTGTCCGTCCTGTCTCCCTGTAGCGCTGTCTTAGGCGTCTCACAGTACAGACATTGCAATTTATTGCCCTGGCCACATCTGCAGTCCTCTCATGCCTCCCTACAGCATGCCTAAGGCACGTTCACGCAGATGATCAGGGACTCTGGGCATCTTTCTTTTGGTGTCTTTCAGAGTCAGTAGAAAGACCTCTTTAGTGTCCTAAGTTTTCATAACTGTGACCTTAATTACCTACCGTCTGTAAGCTGTTAGTGTCTTAACGACCGTTCCACAGGTGCATGTTCATCAATTGTTTATGGTTCACTGAACAAGCATGGGAAACAGTGTTTAAACACTTTACAATGAAGATCTGTGAAGTTATTTGGATTTTTACGAATTATCTTTGAAAGACAGGGTCCTGAAAAAGGGCCGTTTCTTTTTTTGCTGAGTTTATTAAAGCTCCCAAACAGTAATTATAATTCCCGTGTAAAATAACCCTTTGAGTGATTAAAATACGACCCATAATGTTTTTTTGAGGGGGGATATAATTTATAATCTCTTTTCCTCTCATGGCTAACTACCAGGAAGTTTATAAAGACAGGCTGAGTGGGCGGGGAGCTTATATTCATGAGCTGGCCTTGACTGACAGGTGTACCAGGAAGTTTATAAAGACAGGCTGAGTGGGCGGGGAGCTTATATTCATGAGCTGGCCTTGACTGACAGGTGTACCAGGAAGTTTATAAAGACAGGCTGAGTGGGCGGGGAGCTTATATTCATGAGCTGGCCTTGACTGACAGGTGTACCAGGAAGTTTATAAAGACAGGCTGAGTGGGCGGGGAGCTTATATTCATGAGCTGGCCTTGACTGACAGGTATCTTTGAATAGTTATGAAACTTGGATGCAGTGTTGCTGTAGAATCATCTCAAGCTAATTTGGTGAAAGACACAAACATGAAAAATAAATCACGCTGTAATTTTAGAAATACCGACAGTTCATTTGTTCGTTAGACATGGTGGGATCTTTTTCTGTCGGTGAAATGTAATTATGCGGGAAACTGCGGTGGAAACACATTTTTATGCGCAAATATTGATATAATAACGTATGGTCCTCCCACTACCACTCAGGTAACATGCAGGTTATTGTTGTCCTCCCACTACCACTCAGGTAACATGCAGGTTATTGTGGTCCTCCCACTACCACTCAGGTAACATGCAGGTTATTGTGGTCCTCCCACTACCACTCAGGTAACATGCAGGTTATTGTGGTCCTCCCACTACCACTCAGGTAACATGCAGGTTATTGCGGTCCTCCCACTACCACTCAGGTAACATGCAGGTTATTGTGGTCCTCCCACTACCACTCAGGTAACATGCAGGTTATTGTGGTCCTCCCACTACCACTCAGGTAACATGCAGGTTATTGTGGTCCTCCCACTACCACTCAGGTAACATGCAGGTTATTGTGGTCCTCCCACTACCACTCAGGTAACATGCAGGTTATTGTGGTCCTCCCACTACCACTCAGGTAACATGCAGGTTATTGTGGTCCTCCCACTACCACTCAGGTAACATGCAGGTTATTGTGGTCCTCCCACTACCACTCAGGTAACATGCAGGTTATTGTGGTCCTCCCACTACCACTCAGGTAACATGCAGGTTATTGAGCTACAGATTAAAGTGGTGATGATGAACTTTACAGGGAGGTGAAAGTGCACAGTGATGAGCTTGATGCTCCTTTACCGATAAATATCGACCGTCTGATTCTGGTGACGTGGTGATCGATGTTTGACTGCCATTTGTCAAATTTAAAATATTCTCGCTTCTATCCGTAATAATTTCTTGTAGACCAGCCTACCTGTACGGTATGTGTCAGCTGGTGTCTCGAGGTCAGGTGACCAGACACAACTATCAGTAGAGGTGAAGAAACCATGGAAACACTATCAACTTTTAAATTTTTATTCGGTTCATGACAACTTCAGCGTAAAAGTCCATTTTGAGTGCACTATGTCATCACACACTGATTTTTATCAGCAACAGGACCTTTTTGGTGGTAAAATACTACTGGTGGGAGAATACTACTGGTGGGAGAATACTACTGGTGGGAGAATACTACTGGTGGGAGAATACTACTGGTGGGAGAATACTACTGGTGGGAGAATACTACTGGTGGGGAAAATACTACTGGTGGGGAAAATACTACCGGTGGGAGAATACTACCGGTGGGAGAATACTACCGGTGGGAGAATACTACTGGTGGGAGAATACTACTGGTGGGAGAATACTACTGGTGGGAGAATACTACTGGTGGGAGAATACTACTGGTGGGAGAATACTACTGGTGGGAGAATACTACTGGTGGGAGAATACTACCGGTGGGAGAATACTACCGGTGGGAGAATACTACTGGTGGGAGAATACTACCGGTGGGAGAATACTACCGGTGGGAGAATACTACCGGTGGGAGAATACTACTGGTGGGAGAATACTACCGGTGGGAGAATACTACTGGTGGGAGAATACTACTGGTGGGAGAATACTACTGGTGGGAGAATACTACTGGTGGGAGAATACTACTGGTGGGGAGAATACTACCGGTGGGGAGAATACTACTGGTGGGGAAAAGTACGTTTTCTTCATGCAGATTCTAGAATATTCACATGAAAATCCGTTGCCAATTGATGGAATCCTAGCTGGTGATGTAACAAATAAATATGATACATCTCCCGTTTGGCAAGTCTCTTGTGATGCGGTTCACAGCAACACTGACGGATGTGTTGACATGACAACTGCGTTGGAGTTCTGAATGACCTTTCTAATTCTATTTGCTGACATCCTACAGTCACATTTTGGCACCAGCAGAGTAGCTGCCTCGTTATATAAGTCACGCCCCTCTGCAAACACACCTTCTCCCGTGTTGGTTACGAGGTGTAACTTATGACGATTAGGTGAGAGAATATCATGTTGCTGTTGGTGTATTAAAATGAGAGTTGGGATAATGTCCCCCTACCGCCTTAATACCCCCCCCCCCCAAGTGTTTGACATGGGGGGGGGGGGGGGGACCAGTCACTTTATTAATGTAGAAAAAACAGTCATGTTTCATACTTTGGTCGACACACTTTGAGCTGGTTTCATCCAAACATCATTCAATTTGATGAAAACATGATTTTTAACTGTTCATGACCGTTTTTAAGGGAGTTTTTGCGGAGCTCAGGTCAGTTTTGCGGATGTGAAATGTCATCCTTGGTGTGTGTGTGTTCTTGTTCTAGTTTCCAGGAGACAGACAACGCGTGGCATGGAGGCTGCTTGGCCCTGGCAGAGCTGGGGAGAAGAGGCCTGCTGGTGCCCTCTCGTCTCCCGGACGGTACGTAACAAAACCCTGCACACACAGCTAGCTAGAGCGGCGTGCGGGAGCTTCTTGTAATTTCAACTACGGCACAACATGTCGTCTGTACCTGCAAAGCAACCCCCCTCCCCTTCCCATAAACCCTCAGTCACAACAGCCATACAGAACAACAACCCTCCTTCCCATAAACCCTCAGTCACAACAGCCATACAGAACAACAACCCTCCTTCCCATAAACCCTCAGTCACAACAGCCATACAGAACAACAACCCTCCTTCCCATAAACCCTCAGTCACAACAGCCATACAGAACAACAACCCCCCTTCCCATAAACCCTCAGTCACAACAGCCATGCAGAACAACAACCCCCTGGGATAAACATGAACAGATTTTATTTTGGTAATGCTTTTTAGAATCGTATTAAATATATACAACTTATCTCACCACCATACACCTTGTAGTATACAACATTATTATAGTCACTTAAATAGTTCCACCCTTGTTCTATACAGCGTGCTGTGATCAGATGTGAAGGGTTAACATTTTATATGAAAGGCTATTTGGGTCAAGTCAGTGCAGGTGAGGAGGGTTTTCTCTGTAGCCTACCGGAGACACCATCACATGTTGGTTTTAAAACACCAGTCTTGCTTTTAGTGCTTGGTAAACATTTGATCGTCCTATAGACAGACAGGGGCGTGTCCGCGGAGGTTCAACTGTACAGCTCCACTTCCCTCCTTTACATCCTGGTCCTAGACTAGAGGCCGTGAGGGTTTTGAGCCACTGTGGACTTCCTGTTGTCTGTTGGATGGGTATTGGTTCAACTGTCACTTGGTGTTCAGCAGCAGAGAGGTCTCCTCCTCAGTGCTCTCCCTCCTCCTGTCTCCTTCACCACCTTCTTAGTCTGTCTCTGTTTGTGAGGGGCTGTAAGCCTGGTGTTTTTCCTGGCTGGGAGCTGGCTCTCTCCCCTGGCAGCTCTCTTCACCCCCCTGACTTTGGTACTAGACTGGTCAGTCTGGCCCTTGGCTGTGTGTTCCTGTTTGACCTCCTTGGAGAGGTCTGAGGTTGTGTGTTTCACCTCTCTGGCGAGGGCTGTGTGTTCCTGTTTGACCTCCTTGGAGAGGTCTGTGGTTGTGTGTTTCACCTCTCTGGCGAGGGCTGTGGTTGTGTGTTTCACCTCTCTGGCGAAGGCTGTGGTTGTGTGTTTCACCTCTCTGGTGAGGGCTGTGGTTGTTGGGGGACAGGGGCAGCCTGTTGGGCGTACTGACGGGCTGTCTGCTGCCATAGAGCTGAGGCTGGAGGAAGAGGAGAAGCTAGCCAGCTGGCAGAGAGCCAGGGCTGCAGTCTGTCTCTGTTGGTCACTGGGCTCCTTGTCTGTTTGGGTGGGAGCTGGGCTGGAGCCCTGTTGACTGAGATCCACTGCGATTAAGGTGGCCATTTTGGAGCAATGGTCTGGGTTGCCTGGTTGGACCCTAACAAACTCCCTCCCTGAGGCGGCCATTTTGGAGCAGTGATCTGGACTGCCTGGTGTGGCCCTAAGGCTCAGGTTCAGTGGCAGGTCCTCCTCCGGGTGCCTTGTTTCAGGACAGCTCCCCCTGCTGGTGAAGAGGTCTGACTCCTGGTCCTTTTTGGAGAGGTTCAGGGGCATCAAATCTTTCTCAGTGTCTTCATCATCATCTTCACCATCTCGTTCAGATGAGGAGTCGTTGCTTTCGTCAGAGGTGGAGTGCTCTGCGCGGTTGGCTGCCGACCTGAATGAGGAAGAAAGACAAATAATATGCATAAGATTAGACATCCACTGATACATCTGTATAGACTAGTTAGATTAGACATCCACTGATACATCTGTATAGACTAGTTAGATTAGATTAGACATCCACTGATACATCTGTATAGACTAGTTAGATTAGACATCCACTGATACATCTGTATAGACTAGTTAGATTAGATATCCACTGATACATCTGTATAGACTAGTTAGATTAGATATCCACTGATACATCTGTATAGACTAGTTAGATTAGATATCCACTGATACATCTGTATAGACTAGTTAGATTAGATATCCACTGATACATCTGTATAGACTAGTTAGATTAGATATCCACTGATACATCTGTATAGACTAGTTAGATTAGATATCCACTGATACATCTGTATAGACTAGTTAGATTAGATATCCACTGATACATCTGTATAGACTAGTTAGATTAGATATCCACTGATACATCTGTATAGACTAGTTAGATTAGATATCCACTGATACATCTGTATAGACTAGTTAGATTAGATATCCACTGATACATCTGTATAGACTAGTTAGATTAGATATCCACTGATACATCTGTATAGACTAGTTAGATTAGATATCCACTGATACATCTGTATAGACTAGTTAGATTAGATTAGATATCCACTGATACATCTGTATAGACTAATTAGATTAGATATCCACTGATACATCTGTATAGACTAGTTAGATTAGATATCCACTGATACATCTGTATAGACTAGTTAGATTAGATATCCACTGATACATCTGTATAGACTAGTTAGATTAGATTAGATATCCACTGATACATCTGTATAGACTAGTTAGAGCTGCAGCTGTTTTGACTGGTAAAGAGCTGTGTGAGGAGAGTGCATGTTGTTGTATCATCACTTACCCTCTTTCCATGTGCGTCATCAAGCTCTGTGGTGCGTCCTCTTTGCTCGGCTCTACTCTGATTGGCTGAGAGGCTGGCTCTGGTCCTCCTGATTGGTTGACAGGCTGTAGTTCCCCCAGGACGGTACATCTGGAACCCTCCGTAGTGTCTCTCTGGGTGAAGGGGTGTGGAGGGCTGGGTCTGTCAGGGGATCCCAAGGCAGAACACCCCTCCATGGGGCTCAGTCTGGTGGGCTTGTCTCTGCTCTGCTCCACCTGGCTGGTCCCTTCCTCCGTGGGTCTGCTGTGGGGTTCACCATGGAGCCTGGGGTGGAGGTAAAAGTCATAGTCCCTAGGTCCCAGGCCGGGACCTGGTCTTGGGTCGTACACATCCAGAGGAAAGTACCTAGAGCCTGGGAGAGGAATGGGGTGTGGGTGGTGTTGGTCCACGGGTCGGTACAGGCCATAGGGCAGTGGGAGACCGTATCTGTAGGGGTATGGAGGGATGAGAGATGGGTGGGAGTGGTCTGGGTTCATGGGTATCACAGGTCTTTGTGGGGTCTCCAGGAAGCTAGGCCGGTAGGTCTGGGAGTTTGGCCCAGAAAGGTGATGCGTCCCTGGGATGAAGTAGGGCTGGTAGAGGGGGTGGAGGGCCGGGTGGCGATCAGGAAACAGGTAGGGAGGGTACTCCGGTATTATGTGAGGTGGGAGGGGCTTCAGCGGCATGGAGGCTGCTGCCATTGGGCCCCAGGCGAAGGTGGGGTTATGGAATGATGGCATGGGCGGAGTCAGAGACGGCTCCCCTGATTGGTTGTGGGACGACTTTAGCGCGACCTCTGGGTTCTCCCGATTGGGTGTGACTTGGGAGAAGGCTGACGGGCGTGGCAAATCCTTGGCCTCTTTGACTTCCTTTGTGTCTGATTTGATCTGAATGTCTTTCCTGACTGGACTCCTACACGCCTCCTCTCTCTCTTTCTCCTTCTCTCTCTCCTCCTCCTTCTCATCCTCTCTCTCCTTCTCCTCCTCTCTCTCCTCCTTCTCCTCCTCCTTCTCTTCTCTCCTGTTCTCCACTCCTCCTCTGTGACCCTCAGGGGTTATGAGCCGCTCCACAGGAAGTGGCCCTGATTTGTCCTTCAGGGTTAAAGATGCCAGTTTGTGGTTGGCAGGGCCAGGGGTCTTGGTCTGCCTCGCTGTGTGGCCTCCTTTCTGAGACACCAGTGATATAGAATTCATACAGAGGTTGTACTTCATGTGGTTGAACAGGTGAGACTTCTCGTTGCAGGTGAACGGGCACTGGAAACACTGGTACTTGTAGGGCTTGCCTGGGGGCCGTGGGATGTAGTGAGGCCTCTTGGGCTTGCGCTCCTGAACGCTGAGCATTTTGGATCTGGTGTGTGTGTGTGTGTGCAGTTTCACTGCAAAGACAAGAGGAAGAGGTAACAGATTGATAGATTAGTTGCGCTGAACATTGATGTACATTTTTATATGCATTTCTTCACATTATGTACAATGACGCGTGTTTTAACACTGAGTTTCTTTACATCGTTAAGGATCTTTAAGGAACTGTCAGGGTAGATGGGTGTTTTAGGACCTTGTCATTAATGATCTTTAAGGAACTGTCAGGGTAGATGGGTGTTTTAGGACCTTGTCATTAATGATCTTTAAGGAAATGTCAGGGTAGATGGGTGTTTTAGGACCTTGTCATTAATGATCTTTAAGGAACTGTCAGGGTAGATGGGTGTTTTAGGACCTTGTCATTAATGATCTTTAAGGAACTGTCAGGGTAGATGGGTGTTTTAGGACCTTGTCATTAATGATCTTTAAGGAACTGTCAGGGTAGATGGGTGTTTTAGGACCTTGTCATTAATGATCTTTAAGGAAATGTCAGGGTAGATGGGTGTTTTAGGACCTTGTCATTAATGATCTTTAAGGAACTGTCAGGGTAGATGGGTGTTTTAGGACCTTGTCATTAATGATCTTTAAGGAACTGTCAGGGTAGATGGGTGTTTTAGGACCTTGTCATTAATGATCTTTAAGGAAATGTCAGGGTAGATGGGTGTTTTAGGACCTTGTCATTAATGATCTTTAAGGAACTGTCAGGGTAGATGGGTGTTTTAGGACCTTGTCATTAATGATCTTTAAGGAAATGTCAGGGTAGATGGGTGTTTTAGGACCTTGTCATTAATGATCTTTAAGGAACTGTCAGGGTAGATGGGTGTTTTAGGACCTTGTCATTAATGATCTTTAAGGAACTGTCAGGGTAGATGGGTGTTTTAGGACCTTGTCATTAATGATCTTTAAGGAACTGTCAGGGTAGATGGGTGTTTTAGGACCTTGTCATTAATGATCTTTAAGGAACTGTCAGGGTAGATGGGTGTTTTAGGACCTTGTCATTAATGATCTTTAAGGAACTGTCAGGGTAGATGGGTGTTTTAGGACCTTGTCATTAATGATCTTTAAGGAACTGTCAGGGTAGATGGGTGTTTTAGGACCTTTTCATTAATGATCTTTAAGGAACTGTCAGGGTAGATGGGTGTTTTAGGACCTTGTCATTAATGATCTTTAAGGAACTGTCAGGGTAGATGGGTGTTTTAGGACCTTGTCATTAATGATCTTTAAGGAAATGTCAGGGTAGATGGGTGTTTTAGGACCTTGTCATTAATGATCTTTAAGGAACTGTCAGGGTAGATGGGTGTTTTAGGACCTTGTCATTAATGATCTTTAAGGAAATGTCAGGGTAGATGGGTGTTTTAGGACCTTGTCATTAATGATCTTTAAGGAAATGTCAGGGTAGATGGGTGTTTTAGGACCTTGTCATTAATGATCTTTAAGGAACTGTCAGGGTAGATGGGTGTTTTAGGACCTTGTCATTAATGATCTTTAAGGAACTGTCAGGGTAGATGGGTGTTTTAGGACCTTGTCATTAATGATCTTTAAGGAACTGTCAGGGTAGATGGGTGTTTTAGGACCTTGTCATTAATGATCTTTAAGGAACTGTCAGGGTAGATGGGTGTTTTAGGACCTTGTCATTAATGATCTTTAAGGAACTGTCAGGGTAGATGGGTGTTTTAGGACCTTGTCATTAATGATCTTTAAGGAACTGTCAGGGTAGATGGGTGTTTTAGGACCTTGTCGTTAATGATCTTTAAGGAAATGTCAGGGTAGATGGGTGTTTTAGGACCTTGTCATTAATGATCTTTAAGGAACTGTCAGGGTAGATGGGTGTTTTAGGACCTTGTCATTAATGATCTTTAAGGAACTGTCAGGGTAGATGGGTGTTTTAGGACCTTGTCGTTAATGATCTTTAAGGAAATGTCAGGGTAGATGGGTGTTTTAGGACCTTGTCGTTAATGATCTTTAAGGAAATGTCAGGGTAGATGGGTGTTTTAGGACCTTGTCATTAATGATCTTTAAGGAAATGTCAGGGTAGATGGGTGTTTTAGGACCTTGTCGTTAATGATCTTTAAGGAACTGTCAGGGTAGATGGGTGTTTTAGGACCTTGTCATTAATGATCTTTAAGGAAATGTCAGGGTAGATGGGTGTTTTAGGACCTTGTCATTAATGATCTTTAAGGAACTGTCAGGGTAGATGGGTGTTTTAGGACCTTGTCGTTAATGATCTTTAAGGAACTGTCAGGGTAGATGGGTGTTTTAGGACCTTGTCGTTAATGATCTTTAAGGAAATGTCAGGGTAGATGGGTGTTTTAGGACCTTGTCGTTAATGATCTTTAAGGAAATGTCAGGGTAGATGGGTGTTTTAGGACCTTGTCATTAATGATCTTTAAGGAAATGTCAGGGTAGATGGGTGTTTTAGGACCTTGTCGTTAATGATCTTTAAGGAAATGTCAGGGTAGATGGGTGTTTTAGGACCTTGTCATTAATGATCTTTAAGGAAATGTCAGGGTAGATGGGTGTTTTAGGACCTTGTCATTAATGATCTTTAAGGAAATGTCAGGGTAGATGGGTGTTTTAGGACCTTTTCGTTAATGATCCTTTTTGTTGGAGGTTTTGTGTTAACAGCACATTCTCTCTCCCAGCGTTTTACTGAGTAGGATTAACACGGCTACTAGTCCAGTTCAACTGGTTCAGCTAGAGGAGGAGAGTAGTTAGACTAGTTTACACTGACCTCTCCTCTCTGTCTGTCTTTATCTGCTCAGGCCAAAGAAAGAAGTCCCCTCCCTAAGGACACTGCACCCCCAGGGCATATAGTCCAGTCCACACGTATACACACACACATGGATCAAGCCAAGCGTCCTAGTATGTAAATGAGGAGTGTTAACTGAGTCAAACTGGTGCCACATGGACAGGTGTGTGTGTGTGTGTGTGTGTGTGTGTGTGTGTGTGTGTGTGTGTGTGTGTGTGTGTGTGTGTGTGTGTGTGTGTGTGTGTGTGTGTGTGTGTGTGTGTGTGTGAGTAGAGGCCCTCAGGATAACCTATTCTACTAACAGTTGCTCTGTATGTTATGTTTGGAACAAGGAACAACTATCCAGCTTACACAGTATGTAAACCACCTGCATGTTATTTTTGCATAGACCATCACTGTCATGGGTGGCTGGTTATGTCTCTCTACATAGACCATCACTGTCATGGGTGGCTGGTTATGTCTCTCTACATAGACCATCACTGTCATGGGTAGCTGGTTATGTCTCTCTACATAGACCATCACTGTCATGGGTAGCTGGTTATGTCTCTCTACATAGACCATCACTGTCATGGGTGGCTGGTTATGTCTCTCTACATAGACCATCACTGTCATGGGTGGCTGGTTATGTCTCTCTACATAGACCATCACTGTCATGGGTGGCTGGTTATGTCTCTACATAGACCATCACTGTCATGGGTGGCTGGTTATGTCTCTACATAGACCATCACTGCCATGGGTAGCTGGTTATGTCTCTACATAGACCATCACTGTCATGGGTAGCTGGTTATGTCTCTCTACATAGACCATCACTGTCATGGGTAGCTGGTTATGTCTCTCTACATAGACCATCACTGTCATGGGTAGCTGGTTATGTCTCTCTACATAGACCATCACTGTCATGGGTGGCTGGTTATGTCTCTCTACATAGACCATCACTGTCATGGGTAGCTGGTTATGTCTCTCTACATAGACCATCACTGTCATGGGTAGCTGGTTATATCTCTACATAGACAATCACTGTCATGGGTAGCTGGTTATGTCTCTACATAGACCATCACTGTCATCGGTGGCTGGTTATGTCTCTCTACATAGACCATCACTGTCATGGGTGGTTGGTTATGTCTCTCTACATAGACCATCACTGTCATGGGTGGCTGGTTATGTCTCTACATAGACCATCACTGTCATGGGTGGCTGGTTATGTCTCTACATAGACCATCACTGTCATGGGTGGCTGGTTATGTCTCTACATAGACCATCACTGTCATGGGTAGCTGGTTATGTCTCTCTACATAGACCATCACTGTCATGGGTAGCTGGTTATGTCTCTCTACATAGACCATCACTGTCATGGGTAGCTGGTTATGTCTCTCTACATAGACCATCACTGTCATGGGTGGCTGGTTATGTCTCTCTACATAGACCATCACTGTCATGGGTGGCTGGTTATGTCTCTACATAGACCATCACTGTCATGGGTAGCTGGTTATGTCTCTACATAGACCATCACTGTCATGGGTAGCTGGTTATGTCTCTACATAGACCATCACTGTCATGGGTGGCTGGTTATGTCTCTACATAGACCATCACTGTCATGGGTAGCTGGTTATGTCTCTCTACATAGACCATCACTGTCATGGGTGGCTGGTTATGTCTCTACATAGACCATCACTGTCATGGGTAGCTGGTTATGTCTCTACATAGACCATCACTGTCATGGGTGGCTGGTTATGTCTCTACATAGACCATCACTGTCATGGGTAGCTGGTTATGTCTCTCTACATAGACCATCACTGTCATGGGTAGCTGGTTATGTCTCTCTACATAGACCATCACTGTCATGGGTGGCTGGTTATGTCTCTCTACATAGACCATCACTGTCATGGGTGGCTGGTTATGTCTCTCTACATAGACCATCACTGTCATGGGTAGCTGGTTATATCTCTACATAGACCATCACTGTCATGGGTAGCTGGTTATGTCTCTACATAGACCATCACTGTCATCGGTGGCTGGTCATGTCTCTACATAGACCATCACTGTCATGGGTGGCTGGTTATGTCTCTACATAGACCATCACTGCCATGGGTGGTTGGTTATGTCTCTCTACATAGGCCATCACTGTCTCGGGTAGCTGGTTATGTCTCTACATAGACCATCACTGTCATGGGTAGCTGGTTATGTCTCTACATAGTCCATCACTGTCATGGGTAGCTGGTTATGTCTCTCTACATAGACCATCACTGTCATGGGTGGCTGGTTATGTCTCTACATAGACCATCACTGTCATGGGTGGCTGGTTATGTCTCTACATAGACCATCACTGTCATGGGTGGCTGGTTATGTCTCTACATAGACCATCACTGTCATGGGTAGCTGGTTATGTCTCTACATAGACCATCACTGTCATGGGTGGCTGGTTATGTCTCTACATAGACCATCACTGTCATGGGTGGCTGGTTATGTCTCTACATAGACCATCACTGTCATGGGTGGCTGGTTATGTCTCTACATAGGTAGACCCCATCACGCCTAGACTCATGTCCTATAGTAGGTATGGATGCTTGTGTGTCTCTCTCTCCTGTATATCTATCTATCCTGTATCTGTCTAGGTAGGCAGGAGAGTCGCTGGACTAGGCATCATGTAGGCAGGAGAGTCGCTGGATTAGGCATCATGTAGGCAGGAGAGTCGCTAGACTAGGCATCATGTAGGCAGGAGAGTCGCTAGACTAGGCATCATGTAGGCAGGAGAGTCGCTAGACTAGGCATCATGTAGGCAGGAGAGTCGCTAGACTAGGCATCATGTAGGCAGGAGAGTCGCTGGACTAGGCATCATGTAGGCAGGAGAGTTGCTAGACTAGGCATCATGTAGTCAGGTAAGCAGAGCAGGAGATCAGTAGGCATCATCCAGGCAGGTAGGTAGAGCAGGAGATCAGTAGGCATCATCCAGGCAGGTAGGCAGAGCAGGAGATCAGTAGGCATCATCCAGGCAGGTAGGCAGAGCAGGAGATCAGTAGGCATCATCCAGGCAGGTAGGCAGAGCAGGAGATCAGTTGGCATCATCCAGGCAGGTAGGCAGAGCAGGAGATCAGTAGGTAGACCAGGAGATCAGTAGGCATCATCCAGGCAGGTAGGCAGAGCAGGAGATCAGTTGGCATCATCCAGGCAGGTAGGCAGAGCAGGAGATCAGTTGGCATCATCCAGGCAGGTAGGCAGAGCAGGAGATCAGTAGGTAGACCTCACCCTGCCTAGTAGACCTGGAGGGCATGTAGCGACACGCTTCTCTCTCTCTGTCTCTCTCTCCCTCACTAAACTGCCTGCCTGAAGGCGTGGGAACCGAAAGGCACCTGTTTCCCATGACTACACCTGTGCTGCAGCGGGATGCAGTGATACGTGGCTCTGGGCACACGGGCACGGCACTACTACAGCGGGCTAGTCAGCTAGGCTCAGACACATCTCCTTATCTGATGAGCTCATCACACCACCTTGTAGAGAGAGTGTGACTGGCCTTCTGACAGCATGGGCTTCCCGGAGAGACTGTTACTCAGGAGTCAGGGACTTACTTACAGGGAAAATCTGTGTGTGTGTGTGTGTGTGTGTGCGCGTAGTAAACTGACACAGCAACGGCGAACGACAACTAGGATGCAGCAGAAAACAGGGGCTTCATACACATCTAAATAGGAACTGGTATTCAAATGAGAACCGTGTCAGTTTAACGAGGTTATAACAAATCAGATGTTTTCCTTTCAGAAAGAGCTGTCACCTAAGGCCCTGTCTTCAGGTTAGGATACACACACACACACACGGTTCAGGGCTCCGCCTAAAGAGAGTGAACCGTTCCGTCACACACTGTCGCAAGAAGTCGTCTCTCAGGTTCCTGCTCAGGTGTGGTGTAGAACGGAACGCCACTCCCTTCTCAAGAAGAGAAATCGGTTGCAAAACCTTGTTGGTTGTAATATCTTGCTATCATTACCTGGAACAGAGCTACCACTCCGTCTACCAGACACAAAGACCCTCACAGAAATGGAGCCAACACTCCGTCTACCAGACACAGACCCTCACAGAAACAGAGCCACCACTCAGTCTACCAGACACAAAGACCCTCACAGAAACGGAGCCACCACTCAGTCTACCAGACACAAAGACCCTCACAGGAACAGAGCCACCACTCCGACAAAGACCCTCACAGAAACGGAGGCAACACTCCGTCTACCAGACACAAAGACCCTCACAGAAACAGAGCCAACCCTCTGTCTACCAGACACAAAGACCCTCACAGAAACAAGTCTGTTTTCTTATGTTTTCCCAACTCAAACCCTCTCCTCCGTATCTTACCAGGTGTTCTTAGTAAACACCTGGTTAATCTAACCAACAACATGTTGTGATCAGTTCCATATGATGTGATCCACTTCCTCTGTCTCAGACATAACAAGCCAGTGTTGAGGTCGGGGTCAGGTGTGTTTGTGGGTCTGTCCGTCAGTACCATGCAGGCAGTAGGTTATGAGAACACACAGGTAACAGGTGGCCCAACAGGTGCACAGTCTCACCTCGCCCTAAAATACACCTGTAGACTCCGCTTCACATGTAAACCCCCCCCACACACTGAACCACAGACCGGTTACAAGCTACCATTCAGCTGGATATGCAGAAAATAAATAACGGCTTGTCATGATGGCGTTCACCAACTGCCGTTTCTCTTGAGCGGTTAAACCCGTGGCAGTTAGGTAGTGAGAAAGCAGTCTTACCTGCTCTGTTTGTGAGGACGCCCGTTCCAGAGTGTGGGAGCATCGGCCAGTGGCTCTGCGACCGTGTCTCCAGTAGTGTCCCAAGTGTGTGTGTGTGCTCTGCTGCCTGGTCTGTGGTGAGTGTTGATCTGACTTCCTGTCTGTGAGGTCTTACCTGTCCTGTTACCTTGGACTAGTTTACCTCGGGGGGCGGAGCCTACTTTATCCCAACAGTAGCAGTAGGGCCCTGAGTGGGCGTGGTCTCCAGCAGCAGTAGAGCCCTGAGGGGGCGTGGCCTCCAACAGAAACAGTCGGGCCCTCAGGCAACATCCATCCTAGCTGAATATTAGTCAGGCCCCGAGACACCATTTACATGATGGGAGAAAACAAACTATCTGTCTCTGTCTGTCCATCTCTGTTTTCTCTCTCCCTCCCTCCCTCCCTGTCTGTCTCCCTCCCTCCCTGTCTCTCTCCCTCCCTGTCTGTCTGTCTGTCTGTCTCCCTCCCTGTCGCTCTCCCTCCCTCCCTGTCTCTCTCTCTCTCTCCCTCCCTCCCTGTCTCTCTCTCTCCCTCCCTCCCTCCCTGTCTCTCTCTCTCCCTCCCTCCCTCCCTGTCTCTCTCTCTCCCTCCCTCCCTCCCTGTCTCTCTCTCTCCCTCCCTGTCTCTCTCCCTCCCTCCCTCCCTCCCTCCCTCCCTCCCTCCCTCCCTCCCTCCCTCGCTCCCTGTCTCTCTCTCCCTCCCTCCCTGTCTCTCCCTCTCCCTCCCTCCCTCCCTGTCTCTCTCTCTCCCTCCCTCCCTCCCTGTCTCTCTCTCCCTCCCTGTCTCTCCCTCCCTCCCTCTCTCTCTCTCCCTCCCTCCCTCCCTCCCTCCCTCCCTCCCTCCCTCCCTCCCTCCCTGTCTGTCTCCGTCCCTCCGTGTCTCCCTGTCTCCCTCACTGTCTCCCTGTCTCCCTCCCTCCCTCCCTGTCTCCCTGTCTCTCTCCCTCCCTGTCTCTCTCCCTCCCTGTCTCTCTCCCTCCCTGTCTCTCTCTCCCTCCCTGTCTCTCTCTCCCTCCCTGTCTCTCTCTCCCTCCCTGTCTCTCTCTCCCTCCGTCTCTCTCCCTGTCTCTCTCTCTCTCCCTGTCTCTCTCTCTCTCCCTGTCTCTCTCCCTCCCTGTCTCTCTCTCCCTCCCTGTCTTTCTCTCTCTCCCTGTCTCTCTCTCTCTCTCCCTGTCTCTCTCTCTCTCTCTCTCCCTGTCTCTCTCTCTCTCTCCCTGTCTCTCTCCCTGTCTCTCTCCCTGTCTCTCTCCCTGTCTCTCTCCCTCCGTCTCTCTCCCTCCCTGTCTCCCTCTCTCCCTCTGTCTCCCTCCCTCTCTGTCTCCCTCCCTGTCTCTCTCCCTGTCTCTCTCTCTCTCCCTCCCTGTCTCTCTCTCTCCCTCCATGTCTCTCTCTCTCTCCCTCCCTGTCTCTCTCTCTCACTCCCTGTCTCTCTCTCTCCCTCCCTGCCGCTCTCCCTCCCTGTCTCTCTCCCTCCCTGTCTCTCTCCCTCCCTCCCTGTCTCTCTCCCTGTCTCTCTCCCTCCCTGTCCTTGTTCTCCTTCCTGGGAAACACAACATGGGCATTAAGGTGGGAAGGACAAAGCTGAGACATACTTCTCTTAAATACGCCATCATGAATTGAGCAAAGTGTTTTAACAGAAGTTCCCACAACATCCCGAGGCAATAATGGGAAAAGGTCATTTTGCATTCAGGCAAATAAGGGTGTTGGCTGTGGTGTTGACCTCTACCTGTCACTGTATGACAGCGCCAGTCTTTTTAATGTCCAGTGTCAACATTGAAAAAGAATGACCTCAAACTTTATCTTAGTTTATCTAGTTTTAAAGCCCAAATCCAACAGTTTTTTTGTATTACATTTTTTTTACACGTGAACGAGCGCATACACGCTAGAATTATAAAGAAACCGTACGGCGTACACGTCTGTCTTCCTCGTTCCTACTGGAAGCACTGCTGCTAGTGAGTGGATAAACTGACAGAAAATACACTTTGTGCATTAAGTCTGGAGTTAACATGTACAGTCAAAGATGTGTCTATTTAGTGTTGATCAGTTCAGCTGCCGGTACCAATAATACATATTTAAATACGTTCTACCTGTTTCCCTGTTTCCCTGTTTACCTGTTTCCCTGTTTCCCTGTCTCCCTTTCTACATGTTTCCCTGTTTACCTGTTTACCTGTTTACCTGTCTACCTGTTTCCCTGTATCCTTGTCTACCTGTCTACCTGTCTCCCTGTTTCCCTGTTTCCCGTCTACCTGTCTACCCGTCTACCTGTTTACCTGTTTACCCGTCTACCTGTTTACCCGTTTACCCGTCTACCTGTTTACCTGTTTACCCATTTCCCCGTCTACCTGTTTACCCGTCTACCCGTTTATCTGTCTACCCGTTTACCTGTCTACCCGTTTACCTGTCTACCTGTTTCCCTGTTTACCCGTCTACCTGTTTACCCATCTACCTGTCTACCTGTTTACCCTTTTACCCGTCTACCCGTTTACCCGTTTACCTGTTTCCCTGTTTACCCGTTTCCCTGTCTACCTGTTTCCCTGTTTACCCGTCTACCTGTTTACCCATCTACCTGTTTTACCCGTCTACCTGTTTTACCCGTCTACCTGTTTACCCGTTTCCCTGTTTACCCGTCTACCTGTATACCTGTCTACCTGTCTACCTGTTTCCCTGTTTCCCTGTTTACCTGTTTACCTGTCTACCTGTTTCCCTGTTTACCTGTTTCCCTGTTTACCTGTTTACCCGTCTACCTGTTTACCCGTCTACCTGTTTCCCTGTTTACCCGTCTACCTGTTTACCCGTCTACCTGTTTCCCCGTTTACCCGTCTACCTGTTTCCCCGTTTACCCGTCTACCTGTTTACCCGTCTACCTGGTTCCCCGTTTACCCGTTTACCCGTCTACCTGTTTACCCGTCTACCTGTTTACCTGTCTACCTGTTTACCTGTCTACCTGTCTACCTGTTTCCCTGTCTACCTGTTCACCTGTTTCCCTGTTTACCCGTCTACCTGTTTACCCATCTACCTGTTTTACCCGTCTACCTGTTTTACCCGTCTACCTGTTTACCCGTTTCCCTGTTTACCCGTCTACCTGTCTACCTGTTTCCCTGTTTACCTGTTTACCTGTCTACCTGTCTACCTGTTTCCCTGTTTACCTGTTTCCCTGTTTACCTGTTTACCCGTCTACCTGTTTACCCGTCTACCCGTTTACCCGTCTACCTGTTTCCCCGTCTACCTGTTTACCCGTCTACCTGTTTCCCCGTTTACCCGTCTACCTGTTTACCCGTCTACCTGTTTCCCCGTTTACCCGTTTCCCCGTTTACCCGTCTACCTGTTTACCCGTCTACCTGGTTCCCCGTTTACCCGTCTACCTGTTTACCCGTCTACCTGTTTACCTGTCTACCTGTTTACCTGTTTACCTGTCTACCTGTCTACCTGTTTACCTGTCTACCTGTCTACCTGTTTCCCTGTCTACCTGTTTACCTGTTTACCTGTCTACCTGTTTACCTGTTTACCTGTTTCCCTGTTTTCCCTGTCTACCTGTCTACCTGTTTACCTGTTTACCCGTCTACCTGTTTACCCGTCTACCTGGTTCCCCGTTTACCCGTCTACCTGTTTACCCGTCTACCTGTTTACCTGTCTACCTGTTTACCTGTTTACCTGTCTACCTGTCTACCTGTTTACCTGTCTACCTGTCTACCTGTTTCCCTGTCTACCTGTTTACCTGTTTACCTGTCTACCTGTTTACCTGTTTACCTGTTTCCCTGTTTTCCCTGTCTACCTGTTTACCTGTTTACCCGTCTACCTGTTTACCCGTCTAAATGTAATATTTCAGTTTTATTTAGTTAATTAGCTAAAATGTTGAAAAACCTGTTTTTGCGTTATCATTATGGGGTATTGTGTGTAGATTGATGAGGGGGGGGAACTATTTAATCCATTTTAAAATAAGGCTGTAACGTAACAATGTGGTAAAAGTCAAGGGGTCTGAATACTTTCTGAATGCACTGTACATTTAAAAAATGTTTTTAAAATGTAATCTTTATTTAACCAGTTAAGAACAAATTCTTATTTTCAATGACGGCCTGGGAACAGTGGGTTAACTGCCTGTTCAGGGGCAGAACGACAGATTTTGTACCTTGTCAGCTCGGGGGTTTGAACTTGCAACCTTCCGGTAACTAGTCCAACGCTCTTAACCACTAGGCTACCCTGCCGCCCCATAGCGAACACAGCACGCTCTCTACTCCAGCACGCAAAGTTGGACTCTGTTGAATGTGATTTCGGCCCGAGGTAGTTTACACACAGCTGTTATCAGCTTTCATTTCTGATGAGTCATGTCTCAATGCTTTTCCCTCTCCACTTCTCAGGTAGGTTGAATCAGATAATTAGATTGTGTAGAATGTGGGCAACACTAGTTGAGATGATGTCATTTCAACAAGTTTTGCCTTGGTCAGATGCCGTACACAGTCATAGGAGTGGAAGCTGCTAATTCTACCACAGGTGGACAGGCAGAGAGACGAGGGTAGAGAGGTGGAGGGATGAGGGCAGAGAGACGAGGGTAGAGAGGTGGAGGGATGAGGGCAGAGAGACGAGGGTAGAGAGGTGGAGGGATGAGGGTAGAGAGGTGGAGGGATGAGGGTAGAGAGGTGGAGGGATGAGGGTAGAGAGGTGGAGGGATGAGGGCACAGTCATAGGAGTGGAAGCTGCTCATTCCACCACAGGTGGACAGGCAGAGAGACGAGGGTAGAGAGGGTAGAGAGGTGGAGGGATGAGGGCAGAGAGGTGGAGGGATGAGGGCAGAGAGGTGGAGGGATGAGGGCAGAGAGGTGGAGGGATGAGGGCAGAGAGGTGGAGGGATGAGGGCACAGTCATAGGAGTGGAAGCTGCTCATTCCACCACAGGTGGACAGGCAGAGAGACGAGGGTAGAGAGGGTAGAGAGGGTAGAGAGGTGGAGGGATGAGGGCAGAGAGGTGGAGGGATGAGGGCAGAGAGGTGGAGGGATGAGGGCAGAGAGGTGGAGGGATAAGGGCAGAGAGGTGGAGGGATGAGGGCAGAGAGGTGGAGGGATGAGGGCAGAGAGGTGGAGGGATGAGGGCAGAGAGGTGGAGGGATGAGGGCACAGTCATAGGAGTGGAAGCTGCTCATTCCACCACAGCGGTTAAAAGGATGAAAGGGGTTTTCTCAGTAAAAGATGTGAGAGGTGTTGGTTCACAGCGACACCGTTAACCCCACCAGTCTCTCAGTGTCTTGTATTAGAGTGAACCCCAGAGGCCAGGGCCAATGAGGCGAGGACAGGAACAGGATCTGATAGGTGGCATGACTTTAGAATCCCACATGAACTACAAGCTGCCATGGTGATACAACTGTTGTCAGGGGAGATGGACAAGCCTATGATGTGATTGGACTAATGGATTTAGTAAACCAGTAATAATACATTATAATACAGCTGTGTGTCATTTACACCAAAACGACAATCACACGGAGTAATATATCACTTTATTAATGACCGACATGTGAAGTTGTAATGAACTGACTATAAACTACTTCTGAACTGTTTAAGATGTTATCTTTGTCTGTCGACTACTCATTTGTCTTTCTCTCCCTCCCCCTTCTCTCTCCTTCTCTCTCCCTCCTCCCCTTCTCTCTCTCTCTCCCCTTCTCTCTCTCTGTCTCTCTCCCCCTTCTCTATCTCTGTCTCTCTCCCCCTTCTCTATCTCTCCCTGATCTCTCCCTCCCTCTCTCTCTCTCTCTCTCCCCCTTCTCCCTTCTCTCTCTCTCTCCCCTTCTCTCTCTCTGTCTCTCTCCCCCTTCTCTCTCTCTCTCCCTTCTCTCTCTCTCTCTCCCTTCTCTCCCTCTCTCTCCCTTCTCTCTCTCTCTCTCCCTTCTCTCTCTCTCTCTCTCTCTCCCTTCTCTCCCTCTCTCTCCCTTCTCTCCCTCTCTCTCCCTTCTCTCTCTCTCTCTCCCTCCCTCTCTCTCTCTCTCCCTGATCTCTCTCTCCCTCCAGTGGTGCCTCTGATCCTGAAGGCCTTGGTCTATGATGAAAAGAGAGGAGCGTGTAGCGTTGGTTCTAACGTACGAGATGCAGCCTGCTACGTCTGCTGGGCCTTTGCCAGGGCCTACGAACCCACCGAGCTGAAGCCCTTCGTCACGCAGATCGCCTGGTAACACTCCTCTACTTCTTCATCATCTTCCTCCTCTGTCTCTCTGACCCCGGTCGGGGTCAATTACGTTTTTAATTCGCTCAGTTCAGTTAGTGAATTGATGTCAATTGAAGATTTGTGTGAAAACTTGTGCATCTCAAGGTAGGATTCTGCCCTAATAATAGAGAGGGTTAAACATGGGCTTTTAGATTACAGAATGTTTTATTGAACCTTTATTTAACTAGGCAGGTCAGTTAAGAACAAATTCTTATTTACATTGACGGTCTAGGAACAGTGGGTTAACTGCCTGTTCAGGGGCAGAACAACAGAGTTTTACCTTGTCAGCTCGGGGATTCAATCTAGCAACCTTTCGGTTGGCCCACTAGACTACCTGCTGCCTCTCTAAACACTAGACTACCTGCTGCCCCTACACTCTAACCACTAGACTACCTGCTGCCCCACCACTCTAACCACTAGACTACCTGCTGCCCCATCACTCTAACCACTAGACTACCTGCTGCCCCACCACTCTAACCACTAGACTACCTGCTGCCCCACCACTCTAACCACTAGACTACCTGCTGCCCCTACACTCTAACCACTAGACTACCTGCTGCCCCACCACTCTAACCACTAGACTACCTGCTGCCCCACCACTCTAACCACTAGACTACCTGCTGCCTCTCTAACCACTAGACTACCTGCTGCCCCACCACTCTAACCACTAGACTACCTGCTGCCCCACCACTCTAACCACTAGACTACCTGCTGCCCCACCACTCTAACCACTAGACTACCTGCTGCCTCTCTAACCACTAGACTACCTGCTGCCCCACCACTCTAACCACTAGACTACCTGCTGCCCCACCACTCTAACCACTAGACTACCTGCTGCCCCACCACTCTAACCACTAGACTACCTGCTGCCTCTCTAACCACTAGGTTACCTGCCTCCCCTACACTCTAACCACTAGACTACCTGCTGCCTCTCTAACCACTAGGTTACCTGCCTCCCCTACACTCTAACCACTAGGCTACCTGCTGCCCCGGCCAAATATAGTCCCACAAACACACTTCACTTCAAGATCTCATTAGAATTGTCCTTAGTAGTTGACAGCAGCATAAATAACAGTCACTACATTGAGGTTAGTCAAGTTAGATAAAGCATCCCAGTTGTTGACGGCTGTGGACAGAGAGATGTAAAGACAGCTATATAGAGATACCATGACCTACATGACACCTATGAATAGACCACAGGCCTTTAGTGTCACAGCTGAATAGACCACAGGCCTTTAGTGTCACAGCTGAATAGACCACAGGCCTTTAGTGTCACAGCTGAATAGACCACAGGCCTTTAGTGTCACAGATGAATAGACCACAGGCCTTTAGTGTCACAGATGAATAGACCACAGGCCTTTAGTGTCACAGCTGAATAGACCACAGGCCTTTAGTATCACAGATGAATAGACCACAGGCCTTTAGTGTCACAGATGAATAGACCACAGGCCTTTAGTATCACAGATGAATAGACCACAGGCCTTTAGTGTCACAGCTGAATAGACCACAGGCTTTTAGTGTCACAGCTGAATAGACCACAGGCCTTTAGTGTCACAGCTGAATAGACCACAGGCCTTTAGTGTCACAGCTGAATAGACCACAGGCCTTTAGTGTCACAGCTGAATACACCACAGGCCTTTAGTGTCACAGCTGAATAGACCACAGGCCTTTAGTGTCACAGATGAATAACCCACAGGCCTTTAGTGTCACAGCTGAATAGACCACAGGCCTTTAGTGTCACAGCTGAATACACCACAGGCCTTTAGTGTCACAGATGAATAGACCACAGGCCTTTAGTGTCACAGCTGAATACACCACAGGCCTTTAGTGTCACAGATGAATAGACCACAGGCCTTTAGTGTCACAGCTGAATACACCACAGGCCTTTAGTGTCACAGCTGAATACACCACAGGCCTTTAGTGTCACAGCTGAATAGACCACAGGCCTTTAGTGTCACAGCTGAATACACCACAGGCCTTTAGTGTCACAGATGAATAGACCACAGGCCTTAGCGCTGATGAAACCAGGTTAAACAAGGATTTTTAAGCCTTGAGACAAATGAGACATGGATTGTTGTATGTGTTGCCATTCAGAGGGTGAATGGGCAAGACTAAAGATTTATGTGCCTTTGTACGGGGTATGGTAGTAGGTGCCAGGCGCACCGGTTTGTGTCAAGAACTGCAACACTGCTGGGTTTTTCCCGTGTGTATCAAGAATGGTCCACCACCCAAAGGACAACCAACTTGACACAACTGTGGGAAGCACTGGAGTCAACATTGGCCAGCATCCCTGTGGAACGCTTTCAACACCTTGTAGAGTCAACATGGGCCAGCATCCCTGTGGAACACTTTCAACACCTTGTGGAGTCAACATGGGCCAGCATCCCTGTGGAACGCTTTCAACACCTTGTAGAGTCAACATGGGCCAGCATCCCTGTGGAACGCTTTCAACACCTTGTGGAGTCAACATGGGCCAGCATCCCTGTGGAACGCTTTCGACACCTTGTAGAGTCAACATGGGCCAGCATCCCTGTGGAACACTTTCAACACCATGTAGAGTCTGTGGCCCGACGAATTGAGGCTGTTCTGAGGGCGAAAGGTCTTATTAGGAGTCAATATTAGGAAGGTGTTCTTAATGTTTTGTAAACTCAGTGTAGCTGCCTGTTTCAAATTGTTTTAGGATGCAATTTTTGTTGTTGATTTTTGTATTTGTTGTTGTTGTGAATAAGAGCGTTGTCTCATGTCCCCATCTACACAAGGCTACTAGGCTACTTCTGCCTTCTTGCTATGCGATACTTCACCCACTACAAAACACTGTAATACCTCAACGAATACGCATTTTTACATGATCTCAGAATACGTTGTATGAACTCCTCATCCCCAGTAACAACTGTATCATATGTACTGGGGTCGTTATCGTACTCCCCAGTAACAACGGTATCATATGTACTGGGGTCGTTATCGTACTCCCCAGTAACAACGGTATCATATGTA
Source organism: Oncorhynchus clarkii lewisi (assembly GCF_045791955.1). Lineage (NCBI taxonomy): Eukaryota > Metazoa > Chordata > Actinopteri > Salmoniformes > Salmonidae > Oncorhynchus > Oncorhynchus clarkii. The sequence goes on from NC_092158.1 coordinate 87,182,834, forward strand.
CTGGGGTCGTTATCGTAGTTCCCAGTAACAACGGTATCATATGTACTGGGGTCGTTATCGTAGTTCCCAGTAACAACAGTATCATATGTACTGGGGTCGTTATCATACTCCCCAGTAACAACAGTATCATATGTACTGGGGTCGTAGTTCCCAGTAACAATGGTATCATATGTACTGGGGTCGTTATCGTAGTCCCCAGTAACAACGGTATCATATGTACTGGGGTCGTAGTTCCCAGTAACAACGGTATCATATGTACTGGGGTCGTTATCGTAGTTCCCAGTAACAACGGCATTGTATGTACTGGGGTCGTTATCGTAGTTCCCAGTAACAACGGCATTGTATGTACTGGGGTCGTTATCGTAGTTCCCAGTAACAACGGTATCATATGTACTGGGGTCGTAGTTCCCAGTAACAACGGTATCATATGTACTGGGGTCGTAGTTCCCAGTAACAACGGTATCAAATGTACTGGGGTCGTAGTTCCCAGTAACAGCGGTATCATATGTACTGGGGTCGTAGTTCCCACTAACAACGGCATCATATGTACTGGGGTCGTAGTTCCCACTAACAACGGCATCATATGTACTGGGGTCGTTATCGTAGTTCCCAGTAACAACGGCATCGTATGTACTGGGGTCGTAGTTCCCAGTAACAACAGTATCATATGTACTGGGGTCGTAGTTCCCAGTAACAATGGTATCATATGTACTGGGGTCGTTATCGTAGTCCCCAGTAACAACGGTATCATATGTACTGGGGTCGTAGTTCCCAGTAACAACGGTATCATATGTACTGGGGTCGTTATCGTAGTTCCCAGTAACAACGGCATTGTATGTACTGGGGTCGTTATCGTAGTTCCCAGTAACAACGGCATTGTATGTACTGGGGTCGTTATCGTAGTTCCCAGTAACAACGGTATCATATGTACTGGGGTCGTAGTTCCCAGTAACAACGGTATCATATGTACTGGGGTCGTAGTTCCCAGTAACAACGGTATCAAATGTACTGGGGTCGTAGTTCCCAGTAACAGCGGTATCATATGTACTGGGGTCGTAGTTCCCACTAACAACGGCATCATATGTACTGGGGTCGTTATCGTAGTTCCCAGTAACAACGGCATCGTATGTACTGGGGTCGTAGTTCCCAGTAACAACAGTATCATATGTACTGGGGTCGTTATCGTAGTTCCCAGTAACAACGGCATCGTATGTACTGGGGTCGTAGTTCCCAGTAACAACGGGATCGTATGTACTGGGGTTGTAGTTCCCAGTAACAACGGGATCGTATGTACTGGGGTCGTTATCGTAGTTCCCAGTAACAACAGCATCGTATGTACTGGGGTCGTAGTTCCCAGTAACAACGGGATCGTATGTACTGGGGTTGTAGTTCCCAGTAACAACGGTATCATATGTACTGGGGTCGTTATCGTAGTTCCCAGTAACAACGGTATCATATGTACTGGGGTCGTTATCGTAGTTCCCAGTAACAACAGGATCATATGTACTGGGGTCGTTGTCGCAAGCCTCTGCTGCTCCTCATCTACACCTCAACGTGTCGACTACAAGCCTCTATCTCTGCCTCTCCTCATCTACACCTCAACGTGTCGACTACAAGCCTCTGCTACTCCTCATCTACACCTCAACGTGTCGACTACAAGCCTCTATCTCTGCCTCTCCTCATCTACACCTCAACGTGTCGACTACAAGCCTCTATCTCTGCTCCTCATCCACACCTCAACGTGTCGACTACAAGCCTCTATCTCTGCCTCTCCTCATCTACACCTCAACGTGTCGACTACAAGCCTCAATCTCTGCCTGCTCCTCATCCACACCTCAACGTAGACCACAAACATCTGTCTCTGCCTGCTCCTCATCCACACCTCAACGTAGACCACAAACATCTGTCTCTGCCTGCTCCTCATCCACACCTCAACGTAGACCACAAACATCTGTCTCTGCCTGCTCCTCATCCACACCTCAACGTAGACCACAAACATCTGTCTCTGCCTGCTCCTCATCCACACCTCAGCATGATGAAACCATCTCCCTCTGGCTGTTAAGCCATACGACGTGTCTAACTGGTTTGGTTTGGAGCCCTGTCCGGGCACAATGCATTTCACAGACAGGCAGGCAGACGCTCCTTAAGGTGACTGAAGGTGTTGTGTTCATGTTACTGTGGATGAGTGGGTTGTTTCTTGCCATGCTGAGGAGAGGGTGATGAGAGGAGGAAGTGATGAGTGGAGGGTCTTGCCATGCTGAGGAGAGGGTGATGAGAGGAGGAAGTGATGAGTGCAGGGTCTTGCCATGCTGAGGAGAGGGTGATGAGAGGAGGAAGTGATGAGTGCAGGGTCTTGCCATGCTGAGGAGAGGGTGATGAGAGGAGGAAGTGATGAGTGCAGGGTCTTGCCATGCTGAGGAGAGGGTGAAAGAGAGGAGGAAGTGATGAGTGCAGGGTCTTGCCATGCTGAGGAGAGGGTGATGAGAGGAGGAAGTGATGAGTGCAGGGTCTTGCCATGCTGAGGAGAGGGTGATGGGAGGAGGAAGTGATGAGTGGAGGGTCTTGCCATGCTGAGGAGAGGGTGATGAGAGGAGGAAGTGATGAGTGCAGGGTCTTGCCATGCTGAGGAGAGGGTGATGAGAGGAGGAAGTGATGAGTGCAGGGTCTTGCCATGCTGAGGAGAGGGTGATGAGAGGAGGAAGTGATGAGTGCAGGGTCTTGCCATGCTGAGGAGAGGGTGATGAGAGGAGGAAGTGATGAGTGCAGGGTCTTGCCATGCTGAGGAGAGGGTGATGGGAGGAGGAAGTGATGAGTGCAGGGTCTTGCCATGCTGAGGAGAGGGTGATGAGAGGAGGAAGTGATGAGTGCAGGGTCTTGCCATGCTGAGGAGAGGGTGATGAGAGGAGGAAGTGATGAGTGGAGGGTCTTGCCATGCTGAGGAGAGGGTGATGAGAGGAGGAAGTGATGAGTGGGTTGTTTTTTGCCATGCTGAGGAGAGCGTGATGGGAGGAGGAAGTGATGAGTGGAGGGCCTTGCTTGTCAGTCAGGTGTCTCTCTCTGTGTGTGTGTGTGTGTGTGTGTGTGTGTGTGTGTGTGTGCAGGTTCAGGTCTCAGGTGTACCTCTTAGCTGTGCATGACTCCACACCTGTCCTGCCTGTGTCTGCAGAGAAGTTGAAGTTCATTTACGCACCCTGCTCCTGCCTCCCTCCCTCCCTCACTCCCTCCATGGACATGTCTGGGCCTGTGGGACCCTGTGCCTCTGCAGTGTCAGTTTTACCCTCCCCCCTCCCCCCCACACACACACACCAGCCTCCCGCTCCCTGCAGCCAGCCTTGCCAAGTTTCGCCTGGCGTGGTTGGTTTCGGTGGCTGTTTGGTACCGGGGCTCAGGCAAGCTCAGTCCTGCTCCAGATTCGTAAAAGCCTCTTGACATTTTTAATCTATTTTAGTGTGGCATTTACACACACACAAACATACACACACACACACACACACACACACACACACACACAGGGGGGTACACACACACACACACGCACAGGGGGGTACACACACACACACACACACATGCACAGGGGGGTACACACACACACACACATGCACAGGGGGGTACGCACACAGACATTGTGCTTGGTCACTATTAAACACTGGAACTCACACAGGAAATAAGGTGCAGGATGTCCCCAGGGGAACTCTCCTCCTCAGATGAGACTCTCTCGTTCTTTCTTTCCGTCCTCCAGTCCACATGGACTGTTGCCTCACTGAAACCACAGTGGTTAGTCAGGGTTAGGGTCCAGGGACAGAGAGAACAGTTAGTCAGGTTAGTGTCCAGGGACAGAGAACAGAGTTAGTCAGGTTAGGGTTAGTGTCCAGGGACAGAGAGAACAGTTAGTCAGGTTAGGGTCCAGGGACAGAGACCAGAGTTAGTCAGGTTAGGGTCCAGGGACAGAGAGAACAGAGTTAGTCAGGTTAGTGTCCAGGGACAGAGAGAACAGAGTTTGTCAGGTTAGGGTACAGGGACAGAGACCAGAGTTAGTCAGGGTTAGGGTCCAGGGACAGAGAGAACAGTTAGTCAGGTTAGGGTCCAGGGACAGAGAGAACAGAGTTAGTCAGGTTAGTGTCCAGGGACAGAGAGAACAGAGTTAGTCAGGTTAGGGTCCAGGGACAGAGAGAACAGAGTTAGTCAGGGTTAGTGTCCAGGGACAGAGAGAACAGTTAGTCAGGTTAGGGTCCAGGGACAGAGACCAGAGTTAGTCAGGTTAGGGTCCAGGGACAGAGAGCACAGAGTTAGTCAGGTTAGTGTCCAGGGACAGAGAGAACAGAGTTAGTCAGGTTAGGGTCCAGGGACAGAGAGAACAGAGTTAGTCAGGTTAGGGTCCAGGGACAGAGAGAACAGAGTTAGTCAGGGTTAGTGTCCAGGGACAGAGAGAACAGAGTTAGTCAGGTTAGGGTCCAGGGACAGAGAGAACAGAGTTAGTCAGGTTAGGGTCCAGGGACAGAGACCAGAGTTAGTCAGGGTTAGGGTCCAGGGACAGAGAGAACAGTTAGTCAGGTTAGGGTCCAGGGACAGAGAGAACATAGTTAGTCAGGGTTAGGGTCCAGGGACAGAGAGAACAGAGTTAGTCAGGTTAGTGTTAGTGTCCAGGGACAGAGAGAACAGAGTTAGTCAGGTTAGGGTCCAGGGACAGAGAGAACAGAGTTAGTCAGGGTTAGGGTCCAGGGACAGAGAGAACAGAGTTAGTCAGGTTAGGGTACAAGGACAGAGAGAACAGAGTTAGTCAGGTTAGTGTCCAGGGACAGAGAACAGAGTTAGTCAGGGTTAGGGTTAGGGTCCAGGGACAGAGACCAGAGTTAGTCAGGTTAGGGTCCAGGGACAGAGAGAACAGAGTTAGTCAGGTTAGGGTCCAGGGACAGAGAGAACAGAGTTAGTCAGGTTAGTGTCCAGGGACAGAGAGAACAGAGTTTGTCAGGTTAGGGTACAGGGACAGAGACCAGAGTTAGTCAGGGTTAGGGTCCAGGGACAGAGAGAACAGAGTTAGTCAGGTTAGTGTCCAGGGACAGAGAGAACAGAGTTAGTCAGGTTAGGGTCCAGGGACAGAGAGCACAGAGTTAGTCAGGTTAGTGTCCAGGGACAGAGAGAACAGAGTTAGTCAGGTTAGGGTCCAGGGACAGAGACCAGAGTTAGTCAGGTTAGTGTCCAGGGACAGAGACCAGAGTTAGTCAGGGTTAGGGTCCAGGGACAGAGAGAACAGTTAGTCAGGTTAGGATCCAGGGACAGAGAGAACAGAGTTAGTCAGGTTAGGGTCCAGGGACAGAGAGAACAGAGTTAGTCAGGTTAGGGTCCAGGGACAGAGAGAACAGAGTTAGTCAGGTTAGTGTCCAGGGACAGAGAGAACAGAGTTAGTCAGGTTAGGGTCCAGGGACAGAGACCAGAGTTAGTCAGGGTTAGGGTCCAGGGACAGAGAGAACAGTTAGTCAGGTTAGGGTCCAGGGACAGATAGAACAGAGTTAGTCAGGTTAGTGTCCAGGGACAGAGAGAACAGAGTTAGTCAGGTTAGGGTCCCCGGAGTCGGCGACTGCAGGAGGGGCCCCCGGAGTCGGCGACTGCAGGAGGGGCCCCCGGAGTCGGCGACTGCAGGAGGGGGCCCCGGAGTCGGCGACTGCAGGAGGGGCCCCCGGAGTCGGCGACTGCAGGAGGGGCCCCCGGAGTCGGCGACTGCAGGAGGGGCCCTCGGAGTCGGCGACTGCAGGAGGGGGCCCCCGGAGTCGGCGACTGCAGGAGGGGCCCCCGGAGTCGGCGACTGCAGGAGGGGGCCCCGGAGTCATATCTAATCATACATTCCTCCAGGTTGTTGTTTTTGGCACAATGTCAACTTGTTGAATTTTGGTTCTCAGCCCAGATTAGGTTGTTTTTCTTCAGTAGGTCGACCAAGAAACTGGCTAACACTTTACTTGAGTGGTAGTTTATTAGTTCATACTTTTATCAACAACCACAAGGTCAAACTTGATCTGTTTTGTTCAAGGGTTCATGTCTGATCATAGCACTGACTTCACTGTGGGCCAACACCCAATACAAAGGCATAAAGGTAATAAACACATTCACCTGCCTGCCTGTGTGTCAGTGTGTTTACCTGTCCATCTATTTGTGTCTCTCTGTCTCTGTCTCTCTCTCTCTATGCTCTCTCTTTTTCTCTCTCTGTCTCTCTCTCTCTCTCTCTCTCTCTCTCTCTCTCTCTTTTTTCAGTGCTCTGGTGATCACTGCTGTGTTCGACCGAAACATCAACTGTCGTAGAGCTGCATCAGTGAGTGACCACTCTCTGTCTCTCTCTCTCTGTCTCTGTCTCTCTCTGTCTCTCTCTCTCTGTCTCTGTCTCTCTCTGTCTCTCTCTCTCTCTCTCTCTGTCTCTCTCTGTTTCAGTCTCTCTCTCGTACACATATCAAACCATGTATCAAGGTTGAGAAATTCCCTTTTTAATTCAATAAATCCAGGGAATTAATTTAAATTAAATTTACATGTTAAAAAATCATCATAGAAAATAATGGTTTATGTAATTTTAATTAACTTTCTGGATTGACCCTGTCATTTATATCAGATCTCACTACTGACTATTATCTAACTACTGTCTCTTAGACCCTGTCATTTATATCAGATCTCACTACTATTATCTAACTACTGTCTCTTAGACCCTGTCATTTATATCAGATCTCACTACTATTATCTAACTACTGTCTCTTAGACCCTGTCATTTATATCAGATCTCACTACTGACTATTATCTAACTACTGTCTCTTAGACCCTGTCATTTATATTAGATCTCACTACTATTATCTAACTACTGTCTCTTAGACCCTGCCATTTATATCAGATCTCACTACTATTATCTAACTACTGTCTCTTAGACCCTGTCATTTATATCAGATCTCACTACTATTATCTAACTACTGTCTCTTAGACCCTGTCATTTATATCAGATCTCACTACTATTATCTAACTACTGTCTCTTAGACCCTGTCATTTATATCAGATCTCACTACTGACTATTATCTAACTACTGTCTCTTAGACCCTGTCATTTATATCAGATCTCACTACTATTATCTAACTACTGTCTCTTAGACCCTGTCATTTATATCAGATCTCACTACTATTATCTAACTACTGTCTCTTAGACCCTGACCTTGTCATTTATATCAGATCTGACTACTGACTATTATCTAACTACTGTCTCTTAGACCCTGTCATTTATATCAGATCTGACTACTGACTATTATCTGACTACTGTCTCTTTGACCCTGTCATTTATATCAGATCTCACTACTATTATCTAACTACTGTCTCTTAGACCCTGTCATTTATATCAGATCTGACTACTGACTATTATCTAACTACTGTCTCTTAGACCCTGTCATTTATATCAGATCTGACTACTGACTATTATCTAACTACTGTCTCTTAGACCCTGTCATTTATATCAGATCTCACTACTATTATCTAACTACTGTCTCTTAGACCCTGTCATTTATATCAGATCTGACTACTGACTATTATCTAACTACTGTCTCTTAGACCCTGTCATTTATATCAGATCTGACTACTGACTATTATCTAACTACTGTCTCTTAGACCCTGTCATTTATATCAGATCTCACTACTGACTATTATCTAACTACTGTCTCTTAGACCCTGTCATTTATATCAGATCTCACTACTGACTATAATCTAACTACTGTCTCTTAGACCCTGACCCTGTCATTTATATCAGATCTGACTACTGACTATTATCTAACTACTGTCTCTTAGACCCTGTCATTTATATCAGATCTGACTACTGACTATTATCTAACTACTGTCTCTTAGACCCTGTCATTTATATCAGATCTGACTACTGACTATTATCTAACTACTGTCTCTTAGACCCTGTCATTTATATCAGATCTGACTACTGACTATTATCTAACTACTGTCTCTTAGACCCTGTCATTTATATCAGATCTGACTACTGACTATTATCTAACTACTGTCTCTTAGACCCTGTCATTTATATCAGATCTCACTACTGACTATAATCTAACTACTGTCTCTTAGACCCTGACCCTGTCATTTATATCAGATCTGACTACTGACTATTATCTAACTACTGTCCCTTAGACCCTGTCATTTATATCAGATCTCACTACAATTATTTAACTTCTAAACTGTGTATTCTTCTCTTCCTCTCCCAGGCTGCCTTCCAGGAGAATGTGGGAAGACAGGTTTGTGAACCCAGTTACCAAAACCATAGGTTATTAGTTATTACATGACTAATGCTATGATACACAGTACATTAGGGTTGTAATGATCACCTACCATCCAGGTGTTACTGACTGTCACTAAAGTCCTTTAAACAGATCAACAACTGTCTGTAATGATCACCTACCATCCAGGTGTTACTGTAACCTGCCCTGACTGTCACTAAAGTCCTTTAAACAGATCAACAACTGTCTGTAATGATCACCTACCATCCAGGTGTTACTGTAACCTGCCCTGACTGTCACTAAAGTCCTTTAAACAGATCAACAACTGTCTGTAATGATCACCTACCATCCAGGTGTTACTGACTGTCACTAAAGTCCTTTAAACAGATCAACAACTGTCTGTAATGATCACCTACCATCCAGGTGTTACTGTAACCTGTCCTGGCTGTCACTAAAGTCCTTTAAACAGATCAACAACTGTCTGTAATGATCACCTACCATCCAGGTGTTACTGTAACCTGTCCTGGCTGTCACTAAAGTCCTTTAAACAGATCAACAACTGTCTGTAATGATCACCTACCATCCAGGTGTTACTGACTGTCACTAAAGGCCTTTAAACAGATCAACAACTGTCTGTAATGATCACCTACCATCCAGGTGTTACTGACTGTCACTAAAGTCCTTTAAACAGTTCAACAACTGGCAGAAAATTAAACTCTTTGCTGATCAAGAAATGCCAACACTGACTTGGCCACAGGCAGATTCTATTGCTTTGTGTGCAGCCAGCACTTGCCAAGCTTGGCATCAGATCTAGGGACTAGTTATCAAAATGTAATTACCATTGAGATTTCATATTATTTCAAATGTTCATATTATTCAACTGTGACTCATTTTTTAAATTGTTTTATTTAACCTTTATTTAACCAGGAAGGGCTCATTGAGATTAAAATCTCTTTTACAAGAGTGCCCTGGCCAAGATAGGCAGCACCAAGTCATTACAAAAAAAATTACAGACAGACAACATGAAAAACTACAAGTAATCTAGTAAAAACCATTGAATTCACAAGAGTATAAAACAGCAAATTAAAAACACCAGTATCTCTACCTGCACATGTTCATCTGCTCATGTATCACTCCAGTGTTAATCTGATAAATTGTAATTATTCACTACTATGGCCTATTTATTGCCTTACCTCCTCATGCCTTTTGCACAAAATGTATATAGATTATTTTTTTTCCTACTGTGTTATTGACTTGTTTATTGTTTACTCCATGTGTAACTCTGTGTTGTTGTCTGTTCACACTGCTATGCTTTATCTTGGCCAGGTCGCAGTTGTAAATGAGAACTTGTTCTCAACTAGCCTACCTGGTTAAATAAAGGTGTTCTCAACTAGCCTACCTGGTTAAATAAAGGTGTTCTCAACTAGCCTACCTGGTTAAATAAAGGTGTTCTCAACTAGTCTACCTGGTTAAATAAAGGTGTTCTCAACTAGCCTACCTGGTTAAATAAAGGTGTTCTCAACTAGCCTACCTGGTTAAATAAAGGTGTTCTCAACTAGCCTACCTGGTTAAATAAAGGTGTTCTCAACTAGCCTACCTGGTTAAATAAAGGTGTTCTCAACTAGCCTACCTGGTTAAATAAAGGTGTTCTCAACTGGCCTACCTGGTTAAATAAAGGTGTTCTCAACTAGTCTACCTGGTTAAATAAAGGTGTTCTCAACTAGTCTACCTGGTTAAATAAAGGTGTTCTCAACTAGCCTACCTGGTTAAATAAAGGTGGAATAAATAGAAATAAAAAACATTGACAGGTCAGGGAATCAGCCTCGTTGGTTTACTGATGGACACAGAGGTGTTTTGGTAACCTTGCCTGAGACCTGGAGATTTGTGTTAGCTCCCTGGTCTAATGCATAGGCTTTAGCTCAGCGGGCTAACAGGAGATGTTGGAACCCAGTCGGTCACACTGAAACCACTGTTCTCTTGGTACATAAAGTAAAACCAACGACGTGATCCCTTGCCTCTCTGTCTCCAGGGCACGTTCCCCTACGGTATCGACATCGTAGTAGCAGCGGACTATTTTGCTGTTGGGAACCTGAACAACTGTTACCTGTCCATCAGGTGAGTTAAATATACTCTCCAGAGGTTTGACCTCTAGGGGAGCTCTTGAGCCAAAATGGACCTCCTTAATAACGAGACACATTATATTAACCAGGATGAATTACCTGACATTTGAAAAAAGTCACTACCGGGAATGTGGGTACAATTTCATAATTGTCGACAGACAATTTGTTTGTTTGAAATATTGGGATCTTTTTGTTGTCTGTAAAATGTATTATGCGAGAAATAGTGGTGGAGACGCCTTTATGAGCAAATATACAGTACCATTCAAACATTTGGACACACCCACTCATTCCACGGTGTGCCAAGAGTGTGCAAAGCTGTCATTAAGGCAAAGGGTGGCTACTTTGTTAAATAAATCAACATATATTGTATATGAGATTCTTCACTTTTTTTTGGTTACTACATGGTTCCATATTTTATATAATAGTTTTAATGTCTTCTCTATTAATCTACAATATGGAATATATTACGTGGCTCTGAGACCACCATCCGCGGGGGGGGGGGGGTACACAGCCCGAACGCGCACCTCCCCACAATTCCCAACCAACCCCTCTGCGTTACACGTCCTCTATTCATTTTGAATGTGTTGACAGTTGGAGAAATTGCTTGAGCTGCAAAAATGTCAAAGGTCAACGGTCCAATACTGTAGAACACTGCTGTGGTTAGGGGAGTCTACCTGGTGGTAGGAGTCTACCTGGTGGTAGGAGTCGACCTGGTGGTAGGAGTCGACCTGGTGGTAGGAGTCTACCTGGTGGTAGTAGTCTACCTGGTGATAGGAGTCTACCTGGTGGTGATAGGAGTCTACCTGGTGGTGATAGGAGTCTACCTGGTGGTGATAGGAGTCTACCTGGTGGTGGTAGGAGTCTACCTGGTGGTGGTAGGAGTCTACCTGGTGGTGATAGGAGTCTACCTGGTGGTGATAGGAGTCTACCTGGTGGTGATAGGAGTCTACCTGGTGGTGATAGGAGTCTACCTGGTGGTGATAGGAGTCTACCTGGTGGTGATAGGAGTCTACCTGGTGGTGATAGGAGTCTACCTGGTGGTGGTAGGAGTCTACCTGGTGGTGGTAGGAGTCTACCTGGTGGTGGTAGGAGTCTACCTGGTGGTGGTAGTAGTCTACCTGGTGGTGGTAGTAGTCTACCTGGTGGTGGTAGGAGTCTACCTGGTGGTAGTAGGAGTCTACCTGGTGGTGGTAGGAGTCTACCTGGTGGTAGTAGTAGTCTACCTGGTGGTGGTAGTAGTCTACCTGGTGGTGGTAGGAGTCTACCTGGTGGTGGTAGGAGTCTACCTGGTGGTGGTAGGAGTCTACCTGGTGGTGGTAGGAGTCTACCTGGTGGTGGTAGGAGTCTACCTGGTGGTGGTAGGAGTCTACCTGGTGGTGGTAGGAGTCTACCTGGTGGTAGTAGTAGTCTACCTGGTGGTGGTAGTAGTAGTCTACCTGGTGGTGGTAGTAGTCTACCTGGTGGTGGTAGTAGTCTACCTGGTGGTGGTAGGAGTCTACCTGGTGGTGGTAGGAGTCTACCTGGTGGTGGTAGGAGTCTACCTGGTGGTAGTAGTAGTCTACCTGGTGGTGGTAGTAGTCTACCTGGTGGTGGTAGTAGTCTACCTGGTGGTGGTAGTAGTCTACCTGGTGGTAGTAGGAGTCTACCTGGTGGTGGTAGGAGTCTACCTGGTGGTGGTAGGAGTCTACCTGGTGGTAGTAGTAGTCTACCTGGTGATGGTAGGAGTCTACCTGGTGGTGGTAGGAGTCTACCTGGTGGTGGTAGGAGTCTACCTGGTGGTAGTAGTAGTCTACCTGGTGGTAGTAGTAGTCTACCTGGTGGTAGTAGTAGTCTACCTGGTGGTAGTAGTAGTCTACCTGGTGGTGGTAGTAGTCTACCTGGTGGTGGTAGGAGTCTACCTGGTGGTGGTAGGAGTCTACCTGGTGGTAGTAGTAGTCTACCTGGTGGTGGTAGTAGTCTACCTGGTGGTGGTAGGAGTCTACCTGGTGGTGGTAGTAGTAGTCTACCTGGTGGTGGTAGTAGTCTACCTGGTGGTGGTAGTAGTCTACCTGGTGGTGGTAGGAGTCTACCTGGTGGTGGTAGTAGTCTACCTGGTGGTAGTAGTAGTCTACCTGGTGGTGGTAGGAGTCTACCTGGTGGTGGTAGGAGTCTACCTGGTGGTGGTAGGAGTCTACCTGGTGGTAGTAGGAGTCTACCTGGTGGTAGTAGGAGTCTACCTGGTGGTGGTAGGAGTCTACCTGGTGGTGGTAGGAGTCTACCTGGTGGTAGTAGTAGTCTACCTGGTGGTAGTAGTAGTCTACCTGGTGGTGGTAGTAGTCTACCTGGTGGTGGTAGGAGTCTACCTGGTGGTGGTAGGAGTCTACCTGGTGGTAGTAGTAGTCTACCTGGTGGTAGTACTCTACCTGGTGGTAGTAGTAGTCTACCTGGTGGTAGGAGTCTACCTGGTGGTAGTAGTAGTCTACCTGGTGGTGGTAGTAGTCTACCTGGTGGTGGTAGGAGTCTACCTGGTGGTGGTAGTAGTAGTCTACCTGGTGGTGGTAGTAGTCTACCTGGTGGTGGTAGGAGTCTACCTGGTGGTGGTAGGAGTCTACCTGGTGGTGGTAGTAGTCTACCTGGTGGTAGTAGTAGTCTACCTGGTGGTGGTAGGAGTCTACCTGGTGGTGGTAGGAGTCTACCTGGTGGTAGTAGGAGTCTACCTGGTGGTGGTAGGAGTCTACCTGGTGGTGGTAGGAGTCTACCTGGTGGTGGTAGGAGTCTACCTGGTGGTGGTAGGAGTCTACCTGGTGGTAGTAGTAGTCTACCTGGTGGTAGTAGTAGTCTACCTGGTGGTGGTAGTAGTCTACCTGGTGGTGGTAGGAGTCTACCTGGTGGTAGTAGTAGTCTACCTGGTGGTAGTACTCTACCTGGTGGTGGTAGTAGTCTACCTGGTGGTAGGAGTCTACCTGGTGGTAGTAGTAGTCTACCTGGTGGTGGTAGGAGTCTACCTGGTGGTGGTAGGAGTCTACCTGGTGGTAGTAGTAGTCTACCTGGTGGTAGTACTCTACCTGGTGGTAGTAGTAGTCTACCTGGTGGTAGGAGTCTACCTGGTGGTAGTAGTAGTCTACCTGGTGGTAGTACTCTACCTGGTGGTAGTAGTAGTCTACCTGGTGGTAGTAGTAGTCTACCTGGTGGTGGTAGGAGTCTACCTGGTGGTGGTAGGAGTCTACCTGGTGGTAGTAGGAGTCTACCTGGTGGTGGTAGTAGTAGTCTACCTGGTGGTGGTAGGAGTCTACCTGGTGGTAGTAGTAGTCTACCTGGTGGTGGTAGGAGTCTACCTGGTGGTGGTAGGAGTCTACCTGGTGGTAGTAGTAGTCTACCTGGTGGTGGTAGGAGTCTACCTGGTGGTGGTAGGAGTCTACCTGGTGGTGGTAGGAGTCTACCTGGTGGTGGTAGGAGTCTACCTGGTGGTAGTAGTAGTCTACCTGGTGGTGGTAGGAGTCTACCTGGTGGTGGTAGGAGTCTACCTGGTGGTGGTAGGAGTCTACCTGGTGGTGGTAGTATATGTTATACTACCCAGAACCACAGAACATAGCTGTACCATCTGGCCTCAAATGGAGTCTGCCACTTATATTGTAGAAGTATTATTTTTGTAAAGGAGTGTGCATAGGGACATGTCCTTTATGTTGAACCAGGGACGTTTTCTCCTCTTCTCAATGCATCGCTGACGTCTCGGGTATCTGAGCTGTCAAAGCCCTGCCTCTCTCTAGAATGTGACTGTCCCCATAGGTGCCCTATTCTCTACCGGCCCTTGTTTAACGTAGTGCACTAGAATGTCATTTCAGACTCAGCCCTGCCTCTCTGTAGAATGTGACTGTCCCCATCCTAATCCTATGAGTGACGTCTCTACCGCCACCTAGACTGTCAGAGGAAACATTCCTCCCACATCATAGAGTAAAACCTGTTAAAGAATGTAGCCTCGGGGGAGACCCACTACACTTCTGACTGCAGAAGCAGATTACTGTTGAGGCCAAGATGTTGTTTACTTCCTCAACAATCTGACAATATGTTCTGTAGGCTGACGCTGAATGTTGTTGAAAAAGGAGCCTTCAAATAGCTGTGTCTAGTACTGTAGTTAGTTAGCTGTGTCCGGTACTGTAGTTAGTTAGTTAGCTGGGTCCGGTACTGTAGTTAGTTAGCTGGGTCCAGTACTGTAGTTAGTTAGCTGGGTCCGGTACTGTAGTTAGTTAGTTAGCTGGGTCCGGTACTGTAGTTAGTTAGTTAGCTGGGTCCGGTACTGTAGTTAGTTAGTTAGCTGGGTCCAGTACTGTAGTTAGTTAGCTGGGTCCAGTACTGTAGTTAGTTAGCTGGGTCCAGTACTGTAGTTAGTTAGTTAGTTGTGTCCGGTACTGTAGTTAGTTAGTTAGTTAGTTAGTTGTGTCCGGTACTGTAGTTAGTTAGTTAGTTAGCTGGGTCCGGTATTGTAGTTAGTTAGTTAGTTAGTTGTGTCTGGTACTGTAGTTAGTTAGCTGGGTCCGGTACTGTAGATTAGTTAGTTGGGTCCGGTACTGTAGATTAGTTAGTTGTGTCCGGTACTGTAGTTAGTTAGCTGGGTCCGGTACTGTAGATTAGTTAGCTGGGTCCGGTACTGTAGATTAGTTAGCTGGGTCCGGTACTGTAGATTAGTTAGCTGGGTCCGGTACTGTAGTTAGTTAGCTGGGTCCGGTACTGTAGATTAGTTAGCTGGGTCCGGTACTGTAGATTAGTTAGCTGGGTCCGGTACTGTAGATTAGTTAGCTGGGTCCGGTACTGTAGTTAGTTAGCTGGGTCCGGTACTGTAGTTAGTTAGCTGGGTCCGGTACTGTAGATTAGTTAGCTAGTGAACTGTTGTGTAAAACCCATTTATGTTGTCGCACCAATACTAGTCTCAAATGTCTCTTTTATTTTGATTTCCCCCACAAGCCGACTGTTGTTCACCCTGTTATAACATAACCTGTAGTAGTTATAACATTACCTGTAATAGTAGTAATAACATTACCTGTAGTAGTAGTAGTAGTTATAACATTACCTGTAGTAGTAGTAGTAGTAGTTATAACATTACCTGTAGTAGTAGTAGTTATAACATTACCTGTAGTAGTAGTTATAACATTACCTGTAGTAGTAGTAGTTATAACATTACCTGTAGTAGTAGTAGTTATAACATTACCTGTAGTAGTTGTAGTAGTAGTAGTAGTAGTAGTAGTAGTAGTAGTTATAACATTACCAGTAGTAGTAGTTATAACATTACCATTAGTAGTAGTTATAACATTACCAGTAGTAGTAGTTATAAGATTACCAGTAGTAGTAGTTATAACATTACCAGTAGTAGTAGTTATAACATTAGCAGTAGTAGTAGTAGTAGTAGTTATAACATTACCAGTAGTAGTAGTAGTAGTAGTAGTAGTAGTAGTTATAACATTACCAGTAGTAGTAGTAGTAGTAGTAGTTATAACATTACCAGTAGTAGTAGTAGTAGTAGTAGTTATAACATTACCAGTAGTAGTAGTAATAACATTACCAGTAGTAGTAGCAGTAGTTATAACATTACCAGTAGTAGTAGTAGTAGTAGTAGTTATAACATTACCAGTAGTAGTAGTAGCAGTAGTTATAACATTACCTGTAGTAGTAGTAGTAGTTATAACATTACCTGTAGTAGTAGTAGTAGTTATAACATTACCTGCAGTAGTACTAGTTATAACATTACATGTAGCAATAGTTATAACATTACCTGTAGTAGTAGTAGTAGTAGTTATAACATTACCTGTAGTAGTAGTAGTAGTAGTAGTTATAACATTACCTGTAATAGTAGTAGTAGTTATAACATTACCTGTAGTAGTAGTAGTAGTAGTAGTTATAACATTACCTGCAGTAGTAGTAGTAGTTATAACATTACCTGTAATAGTAGTAGTAGTTATAACATTACCTGTAGCAGTAGTTATAACATTATAACATTACTTGTAGTAGTTGTTCACCCTGTTATAACATTACCTGTAGTAGTAGTTGTTATAACATTACCTGTAGTAGTAGTTATAACATTACCTGTAATAGTAGTAGTAGTTATAACATTACCTGTAGTAGTAGTTTTTATAACATTACCTGTAATAGTAGTAGTAGTAGTAGTAGTAGTAGTAGTAGTAGTAGTAGTAGTAGTTATAACATTACCTGTAGTAGTAGTAGTTATAACATCACCTGTAGTAGTAGTAGAGGTAGTAGTAGTAGTATTAGTAGTAGTTATAACATTACCTGTAATAGTAGTAGTAGTTATAACATTACCTGTAGTAGTAGTTGTTATAACATTACCTGTAATAGTAGTAGTAGTAGTAGTAGTTATAACATTACCTGTAGTAGTAGTAGTTATAACATTACCTGTAGAAGTAGTTATAACATTACCTGTAGTAGTAGTTGTTATAACATTACCTGTAATAGTAGTAGTAGTAGTAGTAGTAGTAGTAGTAGTAGTAGTAGTAGTAGTAGTAGTAGTAGTAGTTATAACATTACCTGTAGTAGTAGTTATAGCATTACCTGTAATAGTAGTAGTAGTTATAACATTACCTGTAGTAGTAGTTGTTATAACATTACCTGTAGTAGTAGTTGTTATAACATTACCAGTAGTAGTAGTAGTTATAACATTACCTGTAATAGTAGTAGTTATAACATTACCTGTAGTAGTAGTAGTAGTAGTAGTAGTTATAACATTACCTGTAGTAGTAGTAGTAGTAGTTATAACATTACCTGTAATAGTAGTAGTAGTAGTAGTAGTAGTAGTTATAACATTACCTGTAATAGTAGTAGTAGTAGTTATAACATTACCTGTAGTAGTTGTTCACCCTGTTATAACATTACCTGTAGTGGTAGTTGTTATAACATTACCTGTAGTAGTAGTTGTTATAACATTACCAGTAGTAGTAGTAGTTATAACATTACCTGTAGTAGTTGTTCACCCTGTTATAACATTACCTGTAGTGGTAGTAGTAGTTATAACAGTATCTGTAGTAGTAGTAGTAGTTGTTATAACATTACCTGTAGTAGTAGTAGTAGTAGTAGTTATAACATTACCTGTAGTAGTAGTTGTTATAACATTACCTGTAGTAGTAGTTGTTATAACATTACCTGTAGTAGTAGTAGTTATAACATTACCTTTAGTAGTAGTAGTAGTAGTAGTAGTTATAACATTACCTGTAGTAGTAGTTGTAGTAGTTGTTATAACATTACCTGTAGTAGTAGTAGTAGTAGTAGTAGTAGTAGTTATAACATTACCTGTAGTAGTAGTAGTAGTAGTTGTTATAACATTACCTGTAGTAGTAGTTATAACATTACCTGTAGTAGTAGTAGTAGTTGTTGTTATAACATTACCTGTAGTAGTAGTAGTAGTTATACCATTACCTGTAGTAGTAGTTTTTATAACATTACCTGTAGTAGTAGTTGTTATAACATTACCTGTAGTAGTAGTAGTAGTAGTAGTAGTAGTAGTAGTAATAACATTACCTGTAGTAGTAGTTGTTATAACATTACCTGTAGTAGTAGTAGTAGTAGTTATAACATTACCTGTAGTAGTAGTTGGTATAACATTACCTGTAGTAGTAGTTGGTATAACATTACCTGTAGTAGTAAAATAGTAATAACCTCTTGCCTTGTTCTCTTCAGTGTTTACATCGCCAGTTTCCCAGAATACACCAGGCCCATGATCGACCACTTGGTAGCCATGAAGATCAACCACTGGGACGGGTAAGGGCCTTTCCTGTCCTCATGTCCTTTACACTTTGATCAAATACTTTCAAACACCGTACTTGATTTAGTTTTCCCGTTACTATGGATCCAATGGAACAGTCCCAGAAGCTAAACCAATGGAATAGTCCCAGAAGCTAAACCAATGGAATAGGCCCAGAAGCTAAACCAATGGAATAGTCCCAGAAGCTAAACCAATGGAATAGTCCCAGAAGCTAAACCAATGGAATAGTCCCAGAAAATAGTCCCAGAAGCTAAACCAATGGAATAGGCCCAGAAAATAGTCCCAGAAGCTAAACCAATGGAATAGTCCCAGAAAATAGTCCCAGAAGCTAAACCAATGGAATAGGCCCAGAAAATAGTCCCAGAAAGCTAAACCAATGGAATAGGCCCAGAAAATAGTCCCAGAAGCTAAACCAATGGAATAGGCCCAGAAAATAGTCCCAGAAGCTAAACCAATGGAATAGGCCCAGAAGCTAAACCAATGGAATAGGCCCAGAAAATAGTGTACTAATAGGTACTGTAGTTAGTTAGCTGGGTCCGGTACTGTAGATTAGTTAGCTAGTGAACTGTTGTGTAAAACCCATTTATGTTGTCGCACCAATACTAGTCTCAAATGTCTCTTTTATTTTGATTTCCCCCACAAGCCGACTGTTGTTCACCCTGTTATAACATAACCTGTAGTAGTTATAACATTACCTGTAATAGTAGTAATAACATTACCTGTAGTAGTAGTAGTAGTTATAACATTACCTGTAGTAGTAGTAGTAGTAGTTATAACATTACCTGTAGTAGTAGTAGTTATAACATTACCTGTAGTAGTAGTTATAACATTACCTGTAGTAGTAGTAGTTATAACATTACCTGTAGTAGTAGTAGTTATAACATTACCTGTAGTAGTTGTAGTAGTAGTAGTAGTAGTAGTAGTAGTAGTAGTTATAACATTACCAGTAGTAGTAGTTATAACATTACCATTAGTAGTAGTTATAACATTACCAGTAGTAGTAGTTATAAGATTACCAGTAGTAGTAGTTATAACATTACCAGTAGTAGTAGTTATAACATTAGCAGTAGTAGTAGTAGTAGTAGTTATAACATTACCAGTAGTAGTAGTAGTAGTAGTAGTAGTAGTAGTTATAACATTACCAGTAGTAGTAGTAGTAGTAGTAGTTATAACATTACCAGTAGTAGTAGTAGTAGTAGTAGTTATAACATTACCAGTAGTAGTAGTAATAACATTACCAGTAGTAGTAGCAGTAGTTATAACATTACCAGTAGTAGTAGTAGTAGTAGTAGTTATAACATTACCAGTAGTAGTAGTAGCAGTAGTTATAACATTACCTGTAGTAGTAGTAGTAGTTATAACATTACCTGTAGTAGTAGTAGTAGTTATAACATTACCTGCAGTAGTACTAGTTATAACATTACATGTAGCAATAGTTATAACATTACCTGTAGTAGTAGTAGTAGTAGTTATAACATTACCTGTAGTAGTAGTAGTAGTAGTAGTTATAACATTACCTGTAATAGTAGTAGTAGTTATAACATTACCTGTAGTAGTAGTAGTAGTAGTAGTTATAACATTACCTGCAGTAGTAGTAGTAGTTATAACATTACCTGTAATAGTAGTAGTAGTTATAACATTACCTGTAGCAGTAGTTATAACATTATAACATTACTTGTAGTAGTTGTTCACCCTGTTATAACATTACCTGTAGTAGTAGTTGTTATAACATTACCTGTAGTAGTAGTTATAACATTACCTGTAATAGTAGTAGTAGTTATAACATTACCTGTAGTAGTAGTTTTTATAACATTACCTGTAATAGTAGTAGTAGTAGTAGTAGTAGTAGTAGTAGTAGTAGTAGTAGTAGTTATAACATTACCTGTAGTAGTAGTAGTTATAACATCACCTGTAGTAGTAGTAGAGGTAGTAGTAGTAGTATTAGTAGTAGTTATAACATTACCTGTAATAGTAGTAGTAGTTATAACATTACCTGTAGTAGTAGTTGTTATAACATTACCTGTAATAGTAGTAGTAGTAGTAGTAGTTATAACATTACCTGTAGAAGTAGTTATAACATTACCTGTAGTAGTAGTTGTTATAACATTACCTGTAATAGTAGTAGTAGTAGTAGTAGTAGTAGTAGTAGTAGTAGTAGTAGTAGTAGTAGTTATAACATTACCTGTAGTAGTAGTTATAGCATTACCTGTAATAGTAGTAGTAGTTATAACATTACCTGTAGTAGTAGTTGTTATAACATTACCTGTAGTAGTAGTTGTTATAACATTACCAGTAGTAGTAGTAGTTATAACATTACCTGTAATAGTAGTAGTTATAACATTACCTGTAGTAGTAGTAGTAGTAGTAGTAGTTATAACATTACCTGTAGTAGTAGTAGTAGTAGTTATAACATTACCTGTAATAGTAGTAGTAGTAGTAGTAGTAGTAGTAGTAGTTATAACATTACCTGTAATAGTAGTAGTAGTAGTTATAACATTACCTGTAGTAGTTGTTCACCCTGTTATAACATTACCTGTAGTGGTAGTTGTTATAACATTACCTGTAGTAGTAGTTGTTATAACATTACCAGTAGTAGTAGTAGTTATAACATTACCTGTAGTAGTTGTTCACCCTGTTATAACATTACCTGTAGTGGTAGTAGTAGTTATAACAGTATCTGTAGTAGTAGTAGTAGTTGTTATAACATTACCTGTAGTAGTAGTAGTAGTAGTAGTTATAACATTACCTGTAGTAGTAGTTGTTATAACATTACCTGTAGTAGTAGTTGTTATAACATTACCTGTAGTAGTAGTAGTTATAACATTACCTTTAGTAGTAGTAGTAGTAGTAGTAGTTATAACATTACCTGTAGTAGTAGTTGTAGTAGTTGTTATAACATTACCTGTAGTAGTAGTAGTAGTAGTAGTAGTAGTAGTAGTTATAACATTACCTGTAGTAGTAGTAGTAGTAGTTGTTATAACATTACCTGTAGTAGTAGTTATAACATTACCTGTAGTAGTAGTAGTAGTTGTTGTTATAACATTACCTGTAGTAGTAGTAGTAGTTATACCATTACCTGTAGTAGTAGTTTTTATAACATTACCTGTAGTAGTAGTTGTTATAACATTACCTGTAGTAGTAGTAGTAGTAGTAGTAGTAGTAGTAGTAGTAATAACATTACCTGTAGTAGTAGTTGTTATAACATTACCTGTAGTAGTAGTAGTAGTAGTTATAACATTACCTGTAGTAGTAGTTGGTATAACATTACCTGTAGTAGTAGTTGGTATAACATTACCTGTAGTAGTAAAATAGTAATAACCTCTTGCCTTGTTCTCTTCAGTGTTTACATCGCCAGTTTCCCAGAATACACCAGGCCCATGATCGACCACTTGGTAGCCATGAAGATCAACCACTGGGACGGGTAAGGGCCTTTCCTGTCCTCATGTCCTTTACACTTTGATCAAATACTTTCAAACACCGTACTTGATTTAGTTTTCCCGTTACTATGGATCCAATGGAACAGTCCCAGAAGCTAAACCAATGGAATAGTCCCAGAAGCTAAACCAATGGAATAGGCCCAGAAGCTAAACCAATGGAATAGTCCCAGAAGCTAAACCAATGGAATAGTCCCAGAAGCTAAACCAATGGAATAGTCCCAGAAAATAGTCCCAGAAGCTAAACCAATGGAATAGGCCCAGAAAATAGTCCCAGAAGCTAAACCAATGGAATAGTCCCAGAAAATAGTCCCAGAAGCTAAACCAATGGAATAGGCCCAGAAAATAGTCCCAGAAAGCTAAACCAATGGAATAGGCCCAGAAAATAGTCCCAGAAGCTAAACCAATGGAATAGGCCCAGAAAATAGTCCCAGAAGCTAAACCAATGGAATAGGCCCAGAAGCTAAACCAATGGAATAGGCCCAGAAAATAGTCCCAGAAGCTAAACCAATGGAATAGTCCCAGAAGCTAAACCAATGGAATAGGCCCAGAAGCTAAACCAATGGAATAGTCCCAGAAGCTAAACCAATGGAATAGGCCCAGAAGCTAAACCAATGGAATAGGCCCAGAAGCTAAACCAATGGAATAGGCCCAGAAGCTAAACCAATGGAATAGGCCCAGAAGCTAAACCAATGGAATAGGCCCAGAAGCTAAACCAATGGAATAGGCCCAGAAGCTAAACCAATGGAATAGTCCCAGAAGCTAAACCAATGGAATAGGCCCAGAAGCTAAACCAATGGAATAGTCCCAGAAGCTAAACCAATGGAATAGGTCCAGAAGCTAAACCAATGGAATAGTCCCAGAAGCTAAACCAATGGAATAGTCCCAGAAGCTAAACCAATGGAATAGGCCCAGAAGCTAAATCAATGGAATAGCCCCAGAAGCTAAACCAATGAAATAGTCCCAGAAGCTAAACCAATGGAATAGTCCCAGAAGCTAAACCAATGGAACAGTCCCAGAAGCTAAACCAATGGAATAGGCCCAGAAGCTAAACCAATGGAATAGGCCCAGAAGCTAAACCAATGGAATAGTCCCAGAAGCTAAACCAATGGAATAGTCCCAGAAGCTAAACCAATGGAATAGTCCCAGAAGCTAAACCAATGGAATAGCCCCAGAAGCTAAATCAAGCACACCTCAAGTTAGTATTTGTCTTCTGTGTTTGTATGTCCGTATGCCAGCCTGTTGCCATTAAAGCGTTGGTACTGTGTGTAGCCTGTTAGAGTAGAAGCCGTTTCAATGTAATGGAGAAAGAGGAATTCTCCTCTGCTTGTGTATCTGTTGTTTTGCAGGGTGATTCGACAGCTAGCGACAAAGGCTTTGCATAATCTGACGCCTCAAGCACCTGATTATATGGCCACAACAGGTGAGCTATGTCATTGGTCCTGTTCCCTACCTGCTCTAACACAACGCATTGTCTTCATGTGGAATGAACTGGGTGTGTTCATCTGTAGTCACTGTTCCCTACCTGCTGTAAACACAACGCATTGTCTTACTGTGGAATGAACTGGGTGTGTTCATCTGTAGTCACTGTTCCCTACCTGCTCTAACACAACACATTGTCTTACTGTGGAATGAACTGGGTGTGTTCATCTGTAGTCACTGTTCCCTACCTGCTCTAACACAACACATTGTCTTAATGTGGAATGAACTGGGTGTGTTCATCTGTAGTCACTGTTCCCTACCTGCTCTAACACAACACGTTGTCTTACTGTGGAATGGACTGGGTGACATTCATCTGCAGTCACTGTTGTTGAACACATAATAATGGGGTGGCAGAGCGTTGGACTAGTAACCGGAAGGTTGCAAGTTCAAACCCCCGAGCTGACAAGGTACAAATCTGTCGTTCTGCCCCTGAACAAGGCAGTTAACCCACTGTTCCTAGGCCGTCATTGAAAATAAGAATTTGTTCTGAACTGACTTGCCTAGTTAAATAAAGGTAAAATAAAATAGAGAACACACAGAGAGAGGTCAAAGGGCAATAGGCCAGATTTGAAACTATGGCGATATCGTAGACGTGTACCCGGAGGCTGTGTCATTACAGGCAGACCAGCCTGGCCACAAATCATGCAGGTTATATTCAAATAAATGAACCACACACACACCTGTGCAGACTGTTGATGTTCTTGCAAAGAATGAAAAGACAAAGAATAATTGAGTTAAAATGACATTTTATATTTTGATGGTTGTATTTTCAGTTATGCCTCAGCTGCTGCCCATAGCGCTGGGCATTGATCTCCACAGTCGCCACGGCGCCATTCTGGCATCTGCCGAGATCAGCCACGCCCTCTACAAGCTGGCCAATCAGAACAACAGGTACTGCAACCTCACCTCTCAACCAGCCAATCACACTATTGGCCGTAACTTATAGGAAAACCACATGAACGTTGTTGTTTTGTAAATAATCCGTCCGCAATGACAGCTTTTGTTTGGCACATCGAAATTCTAAAGACACTCGCACATCTGAGCGCTCTGTTTCTGCAGGTGCCTGGTAACAGTTGAATAACATGAGAATAAAAAGATAAAGAAACTCTCACACTGCTCTGGAGAGTATCACTGCTCTTTAATAAGCTTTACGAACCGGTCTCATACGTAGAGCTTATTAAAGAGCCGTGTGTGGGTTTCTCTGTTTTGCGGCAGGGTAGCCTAGTGGTTAAGAGCGTTGGACTAGTAACCGGAAGGTTGCAAGTTCAAATCCCCTGGGCTGACAAGGTACAAATCTGTCGTTCTGCCCCTGAACAAGGCAGTTAACCCACTGTTCCTAGGCCGTCATTGAAAATAAGAATTTGTTCTTAACTGACTTGCCTAGTTGAATGAAGGTAAAATAAAATAAAAATATCGACCCATGATTTGACTTCCTGATTTGACTGAAGCCCTTGGCTCCTATAAAGTCATAAGTCATTGACCCGTCTCTATCTCTCTTGTAGACCCGACTGTGTGTGAGATATGTGCTGTCTGGGGGGTGTTGAACATTTCTGTTGTTCGCTGTGGACAGTAAAATTGTATTGTACTGGATTGTAGACCGGTGACAGAGCTCATCTCTTCAGACTGTGTGGATGGACTCAAGAGCATTCACCAGAGGGTTAGTTCACTTCTCGCTTGTTACTCTCTCTCTTTCTCTCTGTCTCTCACTACCCCCCCCCCCCCCCGTCTGTCTCTCACTACCCTCCATCTGTCTCTCTCTCTCTCTCCTTCAATGTCTTTTCACTCACATACATGTTGTCTCAAGTGTTGACCATTCACCTGAGTCAGTTGTACCAACATGGGTACATGTTAATGTTGTCATTCACCTGAGTCAGTTGTACCAACATGGGTACATGTTAATGTTGTCAATCACCTGAGTCAGTTGTACCAACATGGGTACCTGTTAATGTTGTCAATCTCCTGAGTCAACATTAACATGTGTCTATCTCAGTGAGTCAGTTGTACCAACATAGGTACATGTTAATGTTGTCTTTTAAAGTTGTAAATCACCAGTCTGTTCATCTCTAAACATGTCGTCATGTTGTTGTGTTTTAAAGTTGTAAATCACCAGTCTGTTCGTCTCTAAACATGTCGTCATGTTGTTGTGTTTTAAAGTTGTAAATCACCAGTCTGTTCATCTCTAAACATGTCGTCATGTTGTTGTGTTTTAAAGTTGTAAATCACCAGTCTGTTCGTCTCTAAACATGTCGTCATGTTGTTGTGTTTTAAAGTTGTAAATCACCAGTCTGTTCGTCTCTAAACATGTCGTCATGTTGTTGTGTTTTAAAGTTGTAAATCACCAGTCTGTTCATCTCTAAACATGTCGTCATGTTGTTGTGTTTTAAAGTTGTAAATCACCAGTCTGTTCGTCTCTAAACATGTCGTCATGTTGTTGTGTTTTAAAGTTGTAAATCACCAGTCTGTTCATCTCTAAACATGTCGTCATGTTGTTGTGTTTTAAAGTTGTAAATCACCAGTCTGTTCGTCTCTAAACATGTCGTCATGTTGTTGTGTTTTAAAGTTGTAAATCACCAGTCTGTTCGTCTCTAAACATGTCGTCATGTTGTTGTGTTTTAAAGTTGTAAATCACCAGTCTGTTCATCTCTAAACATGTCGTCATGTTGTTGTGTTTTAAAGTTGTAAATCACCAGTCTGTTCATCTCTAAACATGTCGTCATGTTGTTGTGTTTTAAAGTTGTAAATCACCAGTCTGTTCGTCTCTAAACATGTCGTCATGTTGTTGTGTTTTAAAGTTGTAAATCACCAGTCTGTTCATCTCTAAACATGTCGTCATGTTGTTGTGTTTTAAAGTTGTAAATCACCAGTCTGTTCGTCTCTAAACATGTCGTCATGTTGTTGTGTTTTAAAGTTGTAAATCACCAGTCTGTTCATCTCTAAACATGTCGTCATGTTGTTGTGTTTTAAAGTTGTAAATCACCAGTCTGTTCGTCTCTAAACATGTCGTCATGTTGTTGTGTTTTAAAGTTGTAAATCACCAGTCTGTTCGTCTCTAAACATGTCGTCATGTTGTTGTGTTTTAAAGTTGTAAATCACCAGTCTGTTCATCTCTAAACATGTCGTCATGTGTTTGTTTTGTCTTCCAGCTATTTGACAGAAAGCAGTACAGGTCAGCACTGTTACTTTCCACATTTGACTCATTCTTTTTTAGACTGTTTCTGATTATTATTATTATATATTTATTTATTTATTTATTTATTTTTAAATGGACTGCCTCTTTAAGGTTTCAGACCAATATGTTGTGCGACCTCAACAAATCTTTGTTGTTGTTGTTGTTGTTGTTGTTGTTGTTGTGTCCTGTCTGTGTAGGGGTTTTGGTGGTGAGCTGATGAGGCCTGCAGTCTGTTCTCTCATTGAGAACATGTCCCTCTCCAAGATGCCGTTCAAGGACGACCCCGTCATCAGTGAGTTTTCACATCGGTGATATTCAGACCGTAGCTGAATGATTACTCCAGCTAGCAGGGTTCCCCAATAGATGACCCACGGGCCAAATTCATCCCCCCCCCCCCCCCCCCCCCCGGGGATTTGATGTGTTTTCAGAGATGGGATAATAATGGACAAACCACATCCTACCGTTAGAGCCAGGAGGGACAGTACTGACACGTTGTAACAGAGTTAACCCCTGGCAGTGTCTGTACTGTTCAGACCACTGACACGTCATAACAGAGTAAGCCCCTGTCTGTTTCAGCTGGCTGGCAGTGTCTGTACTGTGTCTGTTTCAGCTGCCTGGTAGTGTCTGTACTGTTCAGACCACTGACACTTCATAACAGAGTAAACCCCTGTCTGTTTCAGCTGGCTGGCAGTGGCTGATAGACGACACCTTGAAGAGCCTCCACCTCATCTCACCTGGACCGAGGGACGGTATCAAGGTACAGTACAGCATTCTACATCCCTTTTCCCCTAACCACTAAACCTAACCATTACCCTAACCCTAACCACTAAACCTAACCATTACCTTAACCCTAACTGGTAAACCTAACCATTACCTTAACCCTAACTGGTAAACCTAACCATTACCTTAACCCTAACCACTAAACCTAACCATTACCTTAACCCTAACCACTAACCCTAACCACTAAACCTAACCATTACCTTAACCCTAACCACTAACCCTAATCACTAAACCTAACCATTACTTTAACCCTAACTGTTAAACCTAACCATTACCTTAACCCTAACCACTAACCCTAACCACTAAACCTAACTCTAACCTTAACCCTAACTGTTAAACCTAACCCTAACCTTAACCCTAACTGTTAAATCTAACCTTAACCCTAACTGTTAAACCTAACCCTAACCTTAACCCTAACTGTTAAACCTAACCCTAACCTTAACCCTAACTGTTAAACCTAACCCTAACCTTAATCCTAACTGTTAAACCTAACCATTACCTTAACCCTAACTGTTAAACCTAACCACTAAACCTAACCATAACCCTAACTATTAAATCCAACCCCTAAACCTAACCATTACCTTAACCCTAACTGTTAAACCTAACCTCTAACCCTAACCTTAACCCTAACTATTAAATCCAACCCCTAAACCTAACTCTAACCCTAACTATTAAATCTAACCCCTAAACCTAACCATTGCCTTAACCCTAACTGTTAAACCTAACCATTACCTTAACCCTAACTGTTAAACCTAACCATTACCTTAACCCTAACTGTTAAACCTAACCATTACCTTAACCCTAACTGTTAAACCTAACCATTACCTTAACCCTAACTGTTAAACCTAACCATTACCTTAACCCTAACTGTTAAACCTAACCATTACCCTAACCCTAACTGTTAAACCTAACCATTGCCTTAACCCCAACTGTTAAACCTAACCATTGCCTTAACCCCAACTGTTAAACCTAACCATTACCTTAACCCTAACTGTTAAACCTAACCATTACCCTAACCCTAACTGTTAAACCTAACCATTACCTTAACCCTAACTGTTAAACCTAACCATTACCTTAACCCTAACTGTTAAACCTAACCATTACCTTAACCCTAACCACTAACCCTAACCACTAAACCTAACCATTGCCTTAACCCTAACTGTTAAACCTAACCATTACCTAAACCCTAACTGTTAAACCTAACCATTACCTTAACCCTAACTGTTAAACATAACCATTACCTTAACTCCAACTGTTTAACCTAACCCCTAATTTTAACCCTAATTCTAAGCCTAACCTCTAAGCCTAAAATAGCGTTTTTGTCCGAATGTTCCTTGTTTTACTATCCTTGTGATTACACACACACACACACACACACACACACACACACACACACACACACACACACACACACACACACACACACACACCCCATATTGTGAAATTGCTTTTTTGTGGAATTTACATTGTACAGTCCTTTGGAAAGTATTCAGACCCCTTGACTTTCCCCACATTGTTGTTACTTTACAGCCTTATTCTAAAATTGATTAAATGTTTTTTGTTCCTCATCAAATCTACACACAATACCCCATAATGACATCACAATACCCCATAATGACATCACAATACCCCATAATGACATTACAATACCCCATAATGACATCACAATACCCCATAATGACATCACAATACCCCATAATGACATCACAATACCCCGTAATGACATCACAATACCCCGTAATGACATCACAATACCCCGTAATGACATCACAATACCCCGTAATGACATCACAATACCCCGTAATGACATCACAATACCCCGTAATGACATCACAATACCCCGTAATGACATTACAATACCCCGTAATGACATTACAATACCCCGTAATGACATCACAATACCCCGTAATGACATCACAATACCCCGTAATGACATCACAATACCCCATAATGACATTACAATACCCCATAATGACATCACAATACCCCATAATGACATCACAATACCCCATAATGACAAGGCAAAAACTTTTTTTGCTAATTTATAAAAAATAAAAAACTTTACCCAGTACTTTGTTGAAGCACCTTTGGCAGCGATTACAGCCTCAAGTCATCTTGGGTATGACGCTACAAGCTTGGCACACCTGTATTTGGGGAGTTTCTCCCATTCTGCTCTGCAGATCCTCTCAAGCTCTGTCAGGTTGGATGGGGAGTTTCGCTGCACAGCTATTTTCAGGTCTCTCCAGAGATGTTCGATCAGGTTCAAGTCCGGGCTCTGGCTGGGCCACTCAAGGACATTCAGAGACTTGTCCCAAAGCCACTCATGCGTTGTCTTGGCTGTGTGTTTAGGGTCGTTGTCCTGTTGGAAGGTGAACTGTTGCCCCAGTCTGAGGTCTGTTTTCACTTTGTCAGTATGAGATATTGTGTTTAGATTGCTGAGGATTTTTATTTATTTAATACATTTTAGAGTAAGGCTGTAACATAACAAAATGTGGAAAAAGTCAAGGGGTCTGAATACTTTGTATAATGGCATTGTATAATGGTTAATGTGTAATGTGGTCCTCCCCCCTATAGGAGGCAGCGGTGTCAGCCCTGGCAGCTCTGTGTGAGCAGTACTACCAGCCCCAGCCAGGCATGGCTGACCCCCAGATGCAGGGTGAGGAGCACTGTACCAGGGGCCAGGGAGCGCCATTAGAATGCTTCATAAAAACTAGCCATACCTAACACAGGTGTGTGTGTGTGTGTGTGTGTGTCTGTGTGTGTGTGTGTGTGTTTTCTTTGTGTAGAGGTCCTGGTGTCCCAGTATATAGCAGGGTTAAAGAGTACAGAGGTATTGACCCGATGTGGCAGTGCACTGGCCCTGGGTTCTCTACCAAGGTTCATGATCCATGGAAAACTACACCAGGTACTGTACACCTGTTAGTTAATAACACCTGTTAGTTAATACCACTACACCTGTTAGTTAATATCACCTGTTAGTTAATAACACCTGTTAGTTAATACCACTACACCTGTTAGTTAATATCACCTGTTAGTTAATAACACCTGTTAGTTAATAACACCTGTTAGTTAATACCACTATACCTGTTAGTTAATAACACCTGTTAGGTAATACCACTACACCTGTTAGTTAATAACACCTGTTAGTTAATTACACTACACCTGTTAGTTAATAACACTACACCTGTTAGTTAATACCACTACACCTGTTAGTTAACACTACACCTGTTAGTTAATAACACCTGTTAGTTAATACCACTACACCTGTTAGTTAATTACACTACACCTGTTAGTTAATAACACCTGTTAGTTAATACCACTACACCTGTTAGTTAATAACACCTGTTAGTTAATAACACTACACCTGTTAGTTAATATCACCTGTTAGTTAATACCACTACATCTGTTAGTTAATAACACCTGTTAGTTAATTACACTACACCTGTTAGTTAATAACACTACACCTGTTAGGTAATAACAGCTGTTAGTTAATAACACTACACCTGTTAGTTAATAACACCTGTTAGTTAATAACACTACACCTGTTAGTTAATACCACTACACCTGTTAGTTAACACTACACCTGTTAGTTAATAACACCTGTTAGTTAATTACACTACACATGTTAGTTAATATCACCTTTTAGTTAATAACACCTGTTAGTTAATACCACTACACCTGTTAGTTAATAACACCTGTTAGTTAATACCACTACACCTGTTAGTTAATAACACCTGTTAGTTAATTACACTACACCTATTAGTTAATAACACTACACCTGTTAGGTAATAACAGCTGTTAGTTAATAACACTACACCTGTTAGTTAATAACACCTGTTAGTTAATAACACTACACCTGTTAGTTAATACCACTACACCTGTTAGTTAACACTACACCTGTTAGTTAATTACACTACACCTGTTAGTTAATAACACCTGTTAGTTAATACCACTACACCTGTTAGTTAATAACACTACACCTGTTAGTTAACACTACACCTGTTAGTTAATTACACCTGTTAGTTAATTACACTACACCTGTTAGTTAATAACACCTGTTAGTTAATACCACTACACCTGTTAGTTAATAACACTACACCTGTTAGTTAATAACACCTGTTAGTTAATTACACTACACCTGTTAGTTAATAACACTACACCTGTTAGTTAACACTACACCTGTTAGTTAATTACACCTGTTAGTTAATAACACCTGTTAGTTAATAACACCTGTTAGTTAATAACACTACACCTGTTAGTTAATAACACCTGTTAGTTAATAACACCTGTTAGTTAATTACACTACACGTGTTAGTTAATAACACTACACCTGTTAGTTAATTACACCTGTTAGTTAATAACACCTGTTAGTTAATAACACCTGTTAGTTAATAACACCTGTTAGTTAATAACACCTGTTAGTTAATACCACTACACCTGTTAGTTAATACCACTACACCTGTTAGTTAATTACACCTGTTAGTTAATAACACCTGTTAGTTAATAACACTACACCTGTTACTTAATAACACTACACCTGTTAGTTAGTAACACCTGTTAGTTAATAACACCTGTTAGTTAATAACACTACACCTGTTAGTTAATATCACCTGTTAGTTAATAACACCTGTTAGTTAATACCACTACACCTGTTAGTTAATATCACCTGTTAGTTAATAACACCTGTTAGTTAATAACACCTGTTAGTTAATACCACTACACCTGTTAGTTAGTAACACCTGTTAGTTAATAACACTACACCTGTTAGTTAGTAACACCTGTTAGTTAATAACACCACACCTGTTAGTTAATAACACTACACCTGTTAGTTAATACCACTACACCTGTTAGTTAATTACACCTGTTAGTTAATTACACCTGTTAGTTAATAACACCTGTTAGTTAATAACACTACACCTGTTAGTTAATAACACTACACCTGTTAGTTAATTACACTACACCTGTTAGTTAATAACACCTGTTAGTTAATAACACTACACCTGTTAGTTAATAACACTACACCTGTTAGTTA